>NC_133327.1:644525072-644698435 GCF_042186555.1 Aquarana catesbeiana
GGGAAGAGACCCTTGCCCCCATCAACATGGGGACAAGGTGCTTTGGGGTGGGGGTGGGGGGGGACTATGCAGGCTGCATGCTTGGATAATTGTCTGGTATGGAATTTGGGGGGACCCCACGCATTTTTTTTCTTAATTTTTTCATTTTTAGTCTTGTACGTTACCATCATTAAAATCACTGCTCCTGAAAAAATGATTGTTTTTAAAAAAATGTTTGCATTGATACATGTCCCCCAGGCAGTACCTGGGCCCCTATACCCTTTTATGGCCAATTACTTGCATATAAGCCTTCAAAATGGGCACTTTTGATTTCTCAAGCTAGGCTCCCATAGACTTTAATGGGGTTTGCTGTTCAGGCCTGTTGTGAACTGAACAGGGGGGAGTTCGGCCCATCTCTATTTAAAGCGGGGTTCCGGCCGGGAAAAAAAAAAATTTAAAAGTCAGCAGCTACAAACACTGTGAATGGGACGCGATATGTTGTGAGACAACACACCGTGCCCCATTCCCCAGAAGACAAATCAGGACGAGAAGACAGAACATCACGGCCTAGGAAGAGGCAGATTAGGAAGACTGCCTAGCAACAGCCATTTCAGCTGAGTTAAAATTTTATTTTTATTTTTTACCTCCAATTTTTTAGGTATTTTTTGGTGCATTTTTTTTTTTTGTGGTGGACCTCCACTTTAAAGAGTAACCCAACTTTCTTGGGGAAAAAATAACAAATAAAAAAATATAGCACATACAATCGCTACACAAATCATATTATAAAATCATATTGAATGTTATTAAAAATTACCTTTCCTTTTTAATCTGCAGCGCTGTAATTTTCTGTAAATTGCAATATGGAGGTGTTCTGTACACAGATGGTGTTCAGAACTCTCCCCAGAAATGTAATTTCCTGCTTGTGTGATTGGCTCACCAATTTTCCCAGAAGTCTGCACTAAGATACATGTCAGATTTTGGACATCCCCTGCACCCAGAGAAACAAACAGCTATTTCTTCAGAATAACAAAGGTAGGAATCTGCAACAAAGTTTAAAGGTTTAAAATATCTGCAATGTACAATGCTCACCCAGAGGGGAGTGTTTTTTT
Source organism: Aquarana catesbeiana (assembly GCF_042186555.1). Taxonomy (NCBI): domain Eukaryota; kingdom Metazoa; phylum Chordata; class Amphibia; order Anura; family Ranidae; genus Aquarana; species Aquarana catesbeiana. The sequence goes on from NC_133327.1 coordinate 644,526,161, forward strand.
CTCAACAAAAGTGGAGTTTCTCTTTAAGTTCACCCCTAAATGTTATATTCATACAGTTTTGCTCATAAGTTTACATACCCGGGCAGAATTTATGATTTGATTTCTTGGCAATTTTTCAGAGAATTTGAATGATAATACAAAAACATTTCTTTCGCTCATGGTTAGTGTTTGGCTGAAGCCATTTATTATCAATCAACTGTGTTTACTTTTTTTTAAATCATAATGACAACAGAAACTACCCAAATGACCCTGATCAAAAGTTTACATACCCTCGTGATTTGGGCCTGATAACATGCACACAAGTTTTCACAAAGGGGTTTGAATGGCTATTACGCCCCTTTCAGACTGGGGCGGGAAGTGCGTCGGCGGTAAAGCGCCGCTATTTTTAGCCCCTTGCCATCTTAGGCTATGGGACTATTTGTTTCTATTGATGCACATAATGTAGGGAGACGTTGGGATGAGCCCTGCTGAAGACATTGCGTTACCCAAAAACTTAAATTTTAAGCACTTGATCCACTTTCTAAATGTGAGTGTTTCCAATTCTCTTTTAATAAATTTTATGTTTATATGGATTCACATTATGTGGAGTACTTTCTTTTTTGATCATGCTATTTTGAACACTTGAGAGGATTTCGTCTGACAAGTTGGCTGCTTCTGAAGACCGCTTCTTGGTGACATCTCTTGACCAATTGGATTGCCTTACAACTTGATCTGGAGCTCAGACGTGGAGGTCCCATATTTTGGTGGTTGCACCATAAGCTTTGTTGACTCACTGAGCATATGCCCATTTGGGTCCTCTCACTCCGGTAAGCCTCCTCACCAACCGGTGGTGGTTTTATTGTCACCTAAACATTGATATGACGTCAAATCCCACTTCTATGTACACAATTTTTTTTCACCGTTTATTTAAAGACTGCTATGTTTATGTTGTACATTAATTTGTATACATATGTATTTCCATGTTTTGAGCGCTGCACATAATTTTACTTTTTACATAATGTAGGAAGAAAAAACTCCCTACATGCAAGGGTCGCTCCACTGGATGCAGCAAGAGAAAGGAGCTACCCTGAAACAGGAACCCTGGGGCAGTAGTCATGGCACCAACTTACCTTCATTTTAAAGTATCGCTCCTCCTTCCCTCTGGTGTTTTTTCTTTCTGAGAGGAGGTAGCTTTTTGTGACAGGTATCCACTCCCACATGGGCAAGAAATATGTCAGTTTGGCTTGGCCCCTCCATCCACTCCTCCTGTCACAGGAGGCTAAAAGCCCATCTCACACATATGCAGTAGGGAGCTGGCTGTGGGACATCAGGAAGTCAAAGCTGGCTCCCACATCCAAGATCCAGGACTGAAGTTGCTCTTTAAATAGCGAGTACAGGCAATGAATAAAAGATAAAGAAGCTGCATACTCAGTAAGTTATTATTTGGCTGCTGAAAGCACTTAAAAGGGTTTAATATCACTTTAAACCAAAACCAGTGGAATTTATATTATGCAGATTGTTTCCTCTTTCTGACATCCTGCTAATAAATAATAATATGCACAAAAACAAAGTTTACCAGTCTTGGAATAATGGTACACCAAAAAATTAAGGCTTTTAATACATCAAAGAACCCTATGGGTTCAGATATGCCACAAACTGCCAACTCCTGAATCGATATTTGGATGGCACCTTTCACAGATCCATCAAAAAGGTGAAATATTGAAAAAGTAATGGCTCTTTTATAGTACCTAAAGTAACATTATTACCAATATTAATGTATTCTGCTAACTGTATAGAGTTAATACATGTCATCAGGATATATGTGATGATGTCGTCCCCAGCTTGCGATCGATGTAAGGGGTTTGAACTACACTTTCTGTCATTCAGCCCGTAGAGACCAGTGGCACTTGATAGAAAAGATATTGTGAAATGTGGAGAGGATGAACAGTGCTTGGCCATATTTTATTTTTATTTTATTACAGGAGGAGGTGGGCCAAACCTACAAAATAAATAAAAAATAAAAAAAGTTTTAAGGGTTTGGATACATGTGACAGTAATGCGACAGTAATTTCATGAAATAATTCACCTGCTACTGCAACCACTAAAACAATCAATATATACATGACACATGTTTAGGGTACATTCACATGATTGTACTACATAAACACGTCATGCCACACCAAAAAAGGTGTACGTAGCATTTTTAGCAGCACACTTGTAATGAATGTCTATTGGCAAGGTGCATTGGAGTGCCATTTAGAATGAATGGCACAGCACAGAATTAGGAAACATTATTGCAATGCAATAGTCTGCAGTGATTACCACGATCATATGCAATTTGCAGATCTAAGGTCTTAGAACAGGAATGGCAACAATGCCATTATATTGATAATATTGGCAGTGGAAGATTTACAATGACAACTTGTCATTAATTTCCTGGGCTGTTCTTTATTACTTAGCATCACAGTTAGTGCATGTGCATGATTGGCTATGTCCGGTCCCGGCAAATGCATGTACTACCACTGAGGGAGCCATTGCGTCTTCCATGGAAACTCTACATAACATTGTTTATAGAGGTAGGGTTCCAAGTCGACCAGGCACCTCTATGCTAGCAACTTCTCTTTTACTTTTTCGATATACCATTACAAAAATCTCTAAATATTCCTGGTCCACATCCCCAAATAATCCCCTGTGGTTCAACCCTACTTTGCAGGAACTACACTCATTGCCCGACACTCAGCGATGGCACTCTAAGGGAATAAAATACTTATGTCATTTGTATGATGCCCAAGGGTTTAAAACTTTTCAACAACTGAGCTTAGACTTTGGCCTACCACGCTCTTATTTGTTCCACCATTATCAACTTAGGTATGCTATACGAGCTCAGTTTGGCTCCCTAAAGAATCCCATTAATTTGCCCCCACTAGAGAGACTATTAAGACAACCAGACCCTAATAAGATTATTTCTACCTATTATGCGGCCCTAATGACGGACGTTAACCCCCGATTTAGTAAAGCGCAGGAAAAATGGACATCCATGGACATCTCATTTACTGAGGAAGACTGGACTGAATTCAGAGACACATATAAAGCCACGGTCATTTCATCTAGAGATAGAGTTATACAGATTAAATTTTTTCACCATTCTCATCTTACCCCGGCCAGACTACACAAAATGGGGCTGAAGACCTCCGCTGAATGCTTTCGTGGTTGTGGAGGGAGTGCTGATTTCATGCACTGCTTCTGGACCTGTCCAGTGGTTCGGGACTTCTGGGTGGAAGTAGGCTCCTTCATTTCCTCTGCTTTAGGCCTCCCCAATATCATCCACCCAAAAAATGGCCTGTTGGGGATCTTTGGAGATTTACAACTACCAACACAGGCCAAAAGATTACTACGAATCCTCTACTTTTACGTTAGAAAGACCATCCTGATGTCATGGAAGGGTGTATCAACACCCTTGAAATCCCTATGGCTAAAATTAATCAATGATGTGATACCACTGTATAAACTTACTTTCGAAATAAGGAAACGGACAAAAACATTCCATAAAATTTGGGGTAGATGGCTTGCAAGCCCTTTGACCCTCACCTTGTAGGATATGTAGTTGGGGCATTTACAGGTCGCGCCGGGATAGTATATAATTTATGCAAATTATTGGTACCGTTATATACAGACGAATTGCTTGTATGGGTAGTTGCGTGCTAATATTAGCAGATGTACCAATGTCTGTCTCTGTTTATATGAGCTACATGTTATTACTGTTTACCAATGACTGACCGAGCATATTAAGTGGATGTTTGTTGTGCTTGTTTTGTACAACTGATTTGTAAAATTAATAAAAATATCTTTAAAAAAAAAAAAATTTCCTGGGCTGAAAAAATCTGCAATAGCAAGTAGTCCCGCACCAAAATCTTGCAGCAACCCTCCCCCCGATTAGTCAGTCAGAGCCCCAGCGTCTCCTCCCTTCTGGCGACTTTGGTTCCCCAGCGTCTTCTCCTTCCTCCTCCTGGCAGCCAATACCTTTGGATCTCCTTTCAGTCAATCGGGTGACGGCTCTCATGACCTGCTTCCTGATTGGCCGGGAGGAGAATCAGTGTTACAATAGTGAATATTGATTCTCTATTGTAATACAACTGGATTGGCTCGGAGCGCAGTGCTCAGTGCCCCGAGCTCACCCTTTTTTGAAGCCTATTAGAGCCTCTGGCTCTAATCACGTGTTTCAAACCCCCTCCCCATTGGACTCCAATGTGCCGGCGCCCTGCATGTAGATCGGGGGCCGAATGCATAGATAGGGGGCGGTGCCCTTGCGCCCCTAATGGACTGGCCGCCACTGGTGCAAAGACAGATAACCACATTCAGATTCCATGGTGTCACAGGAGAGCATACAGGGAGAGCCACATGTGAGAAACCCTGCACAATGGTCTTAAGGTGTAGGAAGCCAATGGGCTCTGGAACAAGATAGCAAGAGCAGATATCTTCCCCTTATTGGTATCTGTCTTGAGGATCCTCCAGAAGACCGCAAGGAAGGACTTCCCTAACTCCAGAGCCAGATTCATAGGCCAGAAAACCAAGGCCAACCTGATACTCGGATCCAGATGAATCGGTCTGTCCAATGACTGGACTAACTTGTCCCACGATGACAGAATGCTGTGTTGTAAGAATCTGGAGAGCAAATGGGCAAATGGAACTAACACAAAAGAGGCTACCATCTGCTCCATGACTGATTCAGAAGCAAAGAGTGGAGCAACTCCTGCACTGAAGAGTACTCCCAGAGAAGCCTGCCATGCCTGACAGAGCTACAGAAGATTACAAAGATGCCATAGATTCTAGGAACAGAGTGCATGGGATTCCAGGCTGCAAAATTCAGCCTGCATCAGTAGGCACGCTGCATATGGCACTGCTGACATTAGTGAAGTGTGAGCTGGGGCAACCAGTACACTGAGATTGTCTTCCGTGTCTGGAATCAGAAATGTTGCAACTGCAAGGCAGTAAGGCAATGTAGCCCAGGGTACAAGGAAAGGCTTTAGGTACCCACAAACCCAACTGCTGGTAGCAGAAAAAGGGTCAGAAAGCCAGGAGGTAGCCAACTTGTATGCAATCAGACAGGCCCTTGCACTACATGGTTTTGGTAAATCCAAAGACAAAAATCTGCAGAAAATCTAATAGTGTGTAGTCTTCAAAAACAGGGTAAGCACTGAAGCAATCCTAGCGGCTCTGGACCTGGAAAGCTATCTGCCCCTAACTTGTAACCAAAATGGGGTCTGGATAGCTGCATAAGCAGAATCCAGTACCTGAGGGACACTTTTAGGCTAGACCAGTGGTTTCAAAACTGCGGCCCTTTGCTTGCTTTTATCCAACCCTTGGGCCACTATTTTCATCCATTGATACCAACAATGGGACATAATTCCCCCCAGTGACACCAATAAAGGGGCAGACTTTCTCCCAATGACATCATAGATGGGGTACACCAACAACTGGGCCCAATGATACAAATGATGGGACACAATTCCTACCACTGACACCAAATATAGGGCATTGTTAATTCCCACTGATGTCGGGACCTTTTTCTACTCCCAATGGCCACAGTCCGGCCCCCCTGAAGTCTGAAGGACAATTAACTAGGCCTTTGTTTAGAAAGTTTGGAGACCCCTGGGCTAGACCCACAACATCCAATCAAGTGGGGTCCAGCACTCAAAAGCTAGGCTGAGAAAAGGCGGATGCAGATAATTGCCAAGTAGAGACCAGCTCAAGCAGCAGTGGCCAAAGAGTCTTGATTGAAAGACAAAAATGCTAGCAAAACATTGGAGAAACTTTTTCCAGAAAAACGGAAGAAAACACATGTTCCTAGGACACTAGCAATAAACCAAAGCATGATAGTAGTAGGAGAAATTATTGTGGGCTGGCCCACAATTTTTTTGTTTGCCTGAGTCCAGTCATTCTGTAGGCGGCAGTATAACCTGTCACTTAATGTCTTCCTTTGTCATTCAAAGGACGAAAAACAAATAGCATCCTCCCTTAAGAGATTCTATCTTTACTAATAAAGAAGGAAGAGTTCCATGGCCTTCAAACATCTCAAACTTTGCTCTCTTCTAAACGTAAACCTGTTTGCCATTTCTTTTCTTTTTCTCAGACAATGAATGAATTTTTCTCGCATTGCAAAGGAGGTTATGATTTTGTATTCAGCAGAAAATACAATGTAACATGATTCATAATTCAGAAAATGGAGGAAAAACTAACAACGGTATTGAAGGAGGGAAAAAAACTCTACTTGTAAAGAATGTTTACTTTGCATTTGAACATTTCTTTCATGGATGGGATAGTGGAAACCTGGCCTCCAGCTGCTTCTTTCTTTTGCCTTAGTTTTCCCTGCAATCAAATTCAATTAAACAATCCGTATACCCCTCTCAATGGATGACAATAAAGCCAATTACGCTGCAATCACACAGTCTTTTTGCACTTTCCCTGTTCCTTGCCTATTGTGCTGGGTATTTTTATTCCATGCTGGAGACTTTAACCTACACCTTCTCTGAGTATTACAAGAGCCGCACACTGCTTGGCAACCAATCACTAACCCACGGCGGACCAAGCAAAGGGTGATTCAAAACACTATTTAGCACCAGCCAGATCTGGAATTAAATGGAACTCGCTGCTGGCCATTGTGTGACTCTGTGGGTTGCAGCAGTTTAATGGCAGGAGATCTGAAGAAAACGAGACCCTAGAATCTAAGGCTGAATGTGATATCCACGTGCAGGGTGATGTATCGGGTAGAGAAGAAAAAGCTGCTGCTTGTCAGATCAGTCATTTTATCTTAACAACCTTAGTCAGAGCACAGAGACACTTAAAGGAAACCTGTTATGACCTCAACTGCATTTACTGGGCTTGCCTTCATAAAACGCTTGTTGCCTGGCTGTCAATGCTTCTGGTTTTTATGACTTTCCTTATTGGCATACTTTTTTTGGGTCAGCAACACAACCAGACAGCTAGTATTTTCAAAAGGAGGTCAGCAATGGCTGCCAGAATTTCTCTCACAACATGTTCACTTTAAGGTCATTTCTTTGGTTCTCATTGATGCTGTGCAGACCTTATTGCTTTACCATTGATTTTCATAAGTCTGTCTATTCATATGACCTTTTTATGCACTATTTTTGCACATGTTTGAAAATGCAATTTTTTGTTAAATAAAGGAATTACAAAAAAAAAAAAAAAAAAAAAAAAAAAAAAAAGTGGAACTGATATGTGGCAATTGAAAATGATTTGGTGTATTTTTTTATCTATAAATATTATTTTCTCCCAGTACTTCCATTACTCCATTCATTAGAAAACATAACAAGAAATCGGTTACCAATTAACCACTTTTACCCCCTCCCTGCCCAGGCCAATTTTCAGCTTTCAGCACTATCACAATGTGAATGACAATTGCGCGGTCATGCAACACTGTACCCAAATTCAATTTTTATCATTTTTCTTACACAAATAGAGCTTTCTTTTGGTGGTTTTTATTCCACAATGGGTTTATTTTTTGCTAAATAAACAAAAAATGACGGAAAATGTGGAAAAAAAATAAAACTTTTTCATAGTTTGTTTTAAAATTTTACTAACAGGTAATTTTTCTCCTTCACCGATGTGCGCTGATGAGCCTGCACTTATAGGTAACACTGAAGAGCACTGTTGGGACTTCATTGATAATCAGGACACAGATAATCAGTGCCCTGATTATCAGTGTAGATGTCCCTTTTACATAAGCTGGTTATTGGATCTCTTCTTCTCTCCTCATGCTGACAGCTTATAAGTGGCTTCTGTTTAATTTGTAATCAGCTGTGATTGTCCCTAAGATGATGTTGTGGATGACGAAACGCGTCGGTGTGGGCCATATGACGACCAATAGCGACGTGGGAACACTGATACTGCTATCGTCAGAAAGCTGAGCTGAGTGTGGTAGGAGACACTGCCACGTTCATCCCCATATGGTTCACTGCTGATTGCATTAACAATATGCTTGTGTGAAATGTATTTTATGTAAATGCAAGTCCTAAGAGGGGGGAAGCTTGGGAATACAATAAACCTTTTTAAATAGAATTACGCTATGGAGTTTTTTCTTTTATCTTGGAATGAGCTTATAAGCGTGTGACCCATTCCTCTGGCTGCAATAAGATTTGGGGTGAAATCCATCCAGAGAGAGTATCCAAGTAAGAGTTGGTGTTGATGCCTATTATCCAGTGTTGTCTGGTAAGAGTTTTAATCAAAGGGGTTTTGTTCATCCCCCTATCTTTTCATGTGTGGAGGTGTTGGTGACAGTTTATCATCTCAGTGCCAAAATTAAAATACCACGTTGGACTTTCTCATTCTATGTACTGTGAAATAACATACATTTGCAGCGGATATTGGACATTTATATGTGCACATACTTTTTATGACAGCACACCTGTAATAATTGGAAGGTCTTTATTGCTATGTAGCGCTGCCTTTATGTTTGTTTTTATTGTGATTGGACACAGCTGATGGTAAAGAGCCGCTGATTGGCTCTTTACCTCAATCTGTTATCAGCAGTGTCCGGTTTACACTGATGTGATTTCACATGCCATTTAACAGTGCAAAATCCCATGAGAACTTGCACCATATTTGCGGCAATGGAACTGTTCAAATTTTTGCGACTACTTTTCTGCAGTTTCATTGCGACTTGCATTGACTTCTCTTAAATGAAGTCGCAAGCCACAATGAAATGCACATCCAAATTGCACTGATCAGCGGCTTTGAAATCTCACTGAAGCAGCGCGATTTCAAAGCCTGGTGGGAACCAGGGATTAAGTTTAAGTATAATCTGCTAATACTTTGCCTTCTGAGGTTACTCCTGCCTTGATGGGTCGGTGTCAGTCTGGTAGAATGGACATTCATATGATGGCTGTGTTGGCGTGCTGAGCTCCCTAGGTAATGCCCACATTTGATGCTGAGCCTCCATGATTGAAAATAATGAAATCAAATGAATGAATGGGGCAGGCCAGGGACAGTCAAGCAGAGAAGGAAAAGGACTAGATCGGACATGTCCAAGTCCGGCCCCCGGTTTAATAACGCCCCCCCCCCCCCCCCCGGTGATTTGGATATATCTTTTGTGGACCCCAGGGCCACAAAAGATATATATTGTATTTATTGGTGCTGCCTTGGAGGGGGCAGGACAAGCACCATCAGATTATATACAGGAGAATCTCCTGTTTACTCGGCGGTGTCTGTAATAGGAAGTCTTGTCTCCTGGGCTGCCATTGACGACTATTCTGTCTATCATAGGAGATGGGACTTTGTAGTAAAGAGGCAGATTATGTATTTAATCTGTTGGTACTCATCTCGCCCCCTCCCTGTCCGCTCCAAGGCTGCAGTTGGGCAACAATCAGGATGCAGTGATGGCAAAGGTAAGGCTGCTTTAATGGCAATGGTGAGGCTGCATTCATGGCAATGGTGAGGCTGCAGATGGGCACTGATTAGGCTGCATTGATGGGCACTGACCCTTATTTTGCTTCACAGTTCTTTATTTAAAATTTTCATTTTTTCATGAAACTTCCCTCTTAAATTGAAGGTACGTGTTATATGCCTGTGCATGTTTTACGTCGATAAATACGGTATATCCACATAACACACCCGAGCTCATCCTTAGTCTTGAGTGGTTGCTCGGGGATTCGTTGGGGGCCACAAAAGATATATTATATCCAAATAACACGCCCGAGCTCATCTCTTCACCACACACAGCCCCAAAGGCAAGAGAATTCTTTTTGGGCAGTATATTAGTGCCTAAAACAAACACACTTATAGGGCGTACACACGGTCGGACTTTGTTCGGACATTCCGACAACAAAATCCTAGGATTTTTTCCGACGGATGTTGGCTCAAACTTGTCTTGCATACACACGGTCACACAAAGTTGTCGGAAAATCCGATCATTCTGAACGCAGTGACGTAAAACACGTACGTCGGGACTATAAACGGGGCAGTGGCCAATAGCTTACATCTCTTTATTTATTCTGAGCATGCGTGGCACTTTGTCCGTCGGATTTGTGTACACACGATCGGAATTTCCCACAACGGATTTTGTTGTCGGAAAATTTTATCTCCTGCTCTCCAACTTTGTGTGTCGGAAAATCCGATGGAAAATGTCCGATGGAGCCCACACACGGTCGGAATTTCCGACAACACGCTCCGATCGCACATTTTCCATCGGAAAATCCGACCGTGTGTACGGGGCATTAGACTGAATTTAATGGTTCAAAGAATGTCAGGCAAAATGGTCGGCCCTCACAAATGTTCACTTGATCAAATCTGGCCCTCTTTGAAAAAAGTTTGGATACCCCTGGGATAGATGATGCTGCATGTCCTCCTGTCAGGGAGATGAGGTGACTTGCTGCAGCTTCTAATCCAACTGTAAAAAGCTCTCTGTGTGCAGTGAAGTCAATGTAAGCAATTTCAGTACAAAAGAGAAGCCTGTACAACTGTGCGAGACTGAAGAAAAGGTCGGAGCTCAGCTTTATAGAAGAAGAGATTTGGCATGGAAGAGGGAAGACCCTTGGGCATGATTTCTGGCAAAAAATGTAATTCTGTTTTGCTCTGCCAAACACCAGAGCAAAGTCCCCAACCTCATGTTTCTACACTACAGCTAAAGCAACAAAGCTTGGTCAAGGACCACAAAGCCTTTGATTGGATGGTAAAGGATATCCTCGTGCTCTCCCTGTAAAGAACATCACTGATAAGTTCATCATTCTATTCCAATCAGAAAGCTACTGGAGAAAAACTGACGACAGTCTGGAATGCAGCGTTGCCCCTTTCTCTTCTAATCTGAATTCTGCTGTATAAGGGGAATACAGCAAACCTATATTAAAGTGTTACTAAACCCACAACAGCAAAGTCAGTCTGTATATGCAGAATAGCATGCTTGTTATACTCACTGTAGAACTTAAGGGGTTAATCCTCTGTATTGTGTAAAAAGGATCTTTGATCCTGTATGGACTGATCCACCCCCTTCTGCAGGGTCTCTCTTGGCAAGGCCAGATAAGACAGTCAGAGTAGTAAAGCTGCACATGCTCAGTTTGGTCTCTTTTGCTGGAGAGAACATTTCCTTGTTGAGCTGAGATTTTCAGGTCACATGGTATTGATCTCACACATTTGGGCGTGTATACAGATCCTAAATGACAGCCCAGTCCCTCCCTCCTCTTCCATGCCCAGTAACTAAAAAAAGAACACAGTGGGTGGGATGTCACATCTTGATTTATGGATGATCCGCCTCCCATAAGAGCATGAAGACACAGGCTGTAGTGGAAATCTCCTCCTACCTGAACACTCAGCACTCGGATGGACCCTGCAGTTTATCACGTGACAATAGTATACAGATCAGCCAAAAAGATATATTGTTGCAGTATTTTAATGTAAAAAATAGGATTTTTATAACAGCTTACCTGTAAAATCCTTTTCTTTGAAGTACATCACGGGACACAGAGCTATAGTAGTTACTATGTGGGTTAATAGGCCACCTTTAGGTGATGGACACTGGCACGCCCTAAGACAAAAAGTGCACTCCCTATATAACCCCTCCCACTGATGGAAATTCCTTAGTGTTGTAGTAGAGCAATACACGTGTATACCAAAAAGGGAGGGACCTCTGTGTCCCGTGATGTACTTCAAAGAAAAGGATTTTACAGGTAAACTGTTATAAAAATCCTATTTTCTTATTGTACATCACAGGACACAGAGCCATAGTAGTTACTATTTGGGATGTCCCATAGCAATGGCAACTGAAGGGAGGGAGACACAACAAAAACAGGGCACTAAGAGACTAGAGGACTTATACTGCAGCACACTGCGCCCAAAGGCGATATCCTCAAGACGTTTTATATTTACTTGCTAGAATCTGGTAAATGTATGGACTGAAGACGAAGTTGCGGCCTTGCAGATCTGAGCCATAGAGGCATGGTGATGCACTGCCCAAGAAGCACTAAGAGCCCTGGTGGAGTGCACTTTAATATGAAAAGGAGGAATTTTCCTTTTTAAACCATAAGCTTGAACAATCACGTGACGAATCCATTTAGAAATAGTAGATTTCGATGCTGCCTGTCCTCTTTTAGGACCATCTGGCAACACAAACAAAACATCCATTTTACGAATCTGAGCGGTCACTTTCAAATAGATGAGGACGCAAATTAGGATGAGGACGCAATACAACCTTATCCTTATGAATAATCAAATATGGCTCTTTACAAGAAAGAGCAACCAACTCTGATACTCTTCTTGCAGAAGCTATGGCAACCAAGAAAACTATATTCCTCGTCAAGAGGACCAAGGGAACATTTGGAATTGGCTCAAAAGGCTGTTTTTGTAAAGCTGACAGGACAAAATTTTAAGGATCCTACCTATGACATATTTTCTGGGGTGCCAGCCCCTGGATTCACACCAGGAGACATATGCCTTTCCAGACTCTATGGTATATGATTCTGGAGGCCGGTCTCCTAGCATTAACCAAAGTAGAAATTACTACTAGAATGAAGCTGACAGCCCACGGTCCTTTAGAATGTGGGTTTTAATAGCCAAACCGTTAAATTTAGCGTTTGTAAGGTAGGATGGAATACCGGACCTTGCGAGAGAAGGTCTGGCCACAGTGGTAGGGTGCAAGGGTCTCCTACCCCCATTTTTATGATCTCGGCAAACCAAAATCTCCTGGGCCATGCTGGGGCCACAAGAATCACCTCCTTCCCTTCTTGCTTGATCCTGTGAAGAAGACGTGGAAGCAACAGAACAGGAGGGAACGCATAGATCAGTGAAAACTGATCCCACGGAAAGACCAAGGCATCTGTTCCGCATGCCATCGGATCCCTTGTCCTTGACAAAAAGTTGTTGATCTTGTTGTTGAACCTGGACGCAAACAGATCCAAATCCAGAACTCCCCATTTTTGATATAGTGACAAAAAGATGTCGGGAACAATTGTTGGTGACTCAAGTAGTCCGCCTGCCAATTCTCTATCCCTGGAATGAAAATTTCTGATAGGCAATGTGTGACAATTGCTGATAGGCAAGGAATGTTTCTTTCTGCCCAAGAAAGAATATGATTCACCTCTCTCTGGGCCGCACGACTTCTCGTGCCCCCCTGGTGACTGATATAGGCCACCGCTGTGGCATTGTCTGATTGGATTCTGACAGGACAATTCCGTAGTCTGAGCATCCAGGCCTCCAGGGCCAGGCATACTGCCCGAATCTCTAGAATATTGATGGGCAAGGTCCTCTCTGATTTGGACCATTTCCCTTGGACAGACGCTTCTCCCAGTACTGCTCCCCAGACCAGAAGGCTGGCATCTGTTGTTACCACCTTTCAGGTAACTGGTAGAAAGGATTTTCCTTTTCGAAGATTCTTGGATATCAACCACCAATTGAGGCTCTGACGCACATTGGGGGATAAATGCACTGGGAAGTTCAGAGCTTGGACCCTCTTGTTCCAAGTTGACAGGATACTGTTTTGTAGCAGTCTTGAATGAAACTGCGCATAAGGAACGGCCTCAAAAGAAGCCCCCATCTTTCCCAACAATTTCATGCAAAGTCGAATAGAAGGATTCTTCTTTGTTTTGACCAAATGAATCAGTTCCTTTATGGAACAGATCCTTTCCTGGGGCAGAAACACCCTCTTCTGAGCTGTATCTATGATCAGCCCCAAGTACTGCAATCTCCTTGATGGTTTTAAGGAGGATTTCTCTAGGTTGAGAATCCAACCTAGGTCTTCCAGGTAGCTGACTGCGGTGACCAAAGTTTGGTTTAAGCGGGCTACTGATTGATTTATCAAGAGTAGATCGTCTAAGTAGGCTAGTACTGTTATACCTTGAGCCCTTAACCTGGATAAAGGAGGAGCCAGGATCTTTGTAAACACTCGAGGTGCAGTAGCTAGACCGAGAAGTAGAGCTACAAACTAAAAATGAAGATTTTCTACCTCGGAGTGTATAAATTTCTGGTGAGCGGGGAAAATCGGCACATGGAGATAAGCGTCCTTGATGTCGATTGACGCCAGAAGTTCTCCCCCTTGTAGGATGGAGACTACTGATCGGATTGACTCCTTCTGAAAAGAGGGGATATTTAAAAACCGGTTTAGATCTTTGAGATCTAAAATGGGTCTGACATCCCCGTTTGGTTTTGGAACCGTGAACAGGTTTGAATAAAACCCCAAACCTCGCTCTTCCAAGGGGACCTCCGATATCACTCTTTGAGACAAGAGATGATCCAAAGCTAGAGAGACTTCTTTTTTTACTGGATCTCTGGGAATGTTTGATGCGAGAAAACGAGGAGACGAGAACTCTCGAAACTCTAGTTTGTAATCTAGAGAAATTGAGGAAGCCACCCATCTATCTTCAAGGGTCTGGCAGGAACAATGTCAAAACTGTTTAATGAACATAAGTGGTTGGACTATAGCCAGGGGATAGTTCAGATAGATCTCCCAATCCCTAGTAACATATATCATAAAAGGAAAGAGAAGAGAGGAACCCCTCTTTCTCCAAAATAAATGGAATTTTGCAAGGAAATACTAAGTCCATCAATAGTAGGTAAAGATCAATCAAGTTGATAAAAATATACAAATTTTATTTAAATATAATTAAAATATATCACAAAAATTGACATTATAAGAAAATATGACCATCCAGTAGTATATTTCAGAATTCATACGTGACTATCAGCCAACATGTTTACGCAAAGAACTTTTCGCTTCATCAGGGCTAGACACGATATCACTGATTCATATTAACTGTATAAACAACAGACAATCTATAGTTACATAATAGTCATGCGTGTAGTCAAATCATAATATACCAATGCTAAAATTAAACATTTATTTCAAAAAATTCTCACCTACTAATAAAGGTCAAAAAGAACAGAGCAATCACCACCATTCATCGTGCATCAACTGTTGAACCAACTGGCACAGATTATCCCTGGGTGCCAGATCCCAAAAGGACAATGCCAATAGGAGGACTGGACCACACAATTAAGGGCAGAAAACTGGTGACCCATACTGAAAAAAGAGACAGGAAACCAATAAGTTCCTATACACTAAAGATAATATGTAATACCACTGCCTAGCAGCGTTATTAGGTCATTATTGATAAAGATACTGTACAAACACTCATATAAATCTCCTGAATGTGCGGTCTATTCACTAGACTTGCCTGAGGACAAGAGGTAGCCTGTTGATAACTAGAAGAGCAAAGATAATACTTAGGACACCCCCTCATGATAAAGGGGGGGGGGGAGGAGGAATCCTCTCAAATGGCGGATATTGAATAAAAGGGGGAGACAATATATGCAAATGGCCAAACATCAATACTTTGTGTCCAATTGCTAATTATCTTATGGGGTAGTAAAAAACCTCCAGAAAGTTACATATAATCATACATCCGCCCCATTAATCGGTAATTGAATGTAGGGACATGTGTCAATAAGTTTACCCCAGTGATAGACCAGTCTATCCTAGAATGTAAGCCAGCAAACAAAGTAAAATGCCCACATAGGCATTGACTTACCCCTAATAAGAAGTAGAAGGGAGAAGCCTGAGCATGGCTTCTAATCCGGAGAGTGTATTACTGCCCATCGTGATGGATGGCTGCAGGATGCGTCTGACAGACTGCACCGGCACCTCCATCAGTTAAACTGTGTAGTCCCACCGGAAGCAATAATGTCACAAATGACCTCCGGCATTGCTTCCGGTCCGGACGTCCCTGCGAAGAATGCACGCACACCCAGGGGGCGAACGCGCACGCATTCATACCCGAGGGTGCACGCGCATTGCCCATACTCCGCTCAATGGCGTGAAGGGCAGGTAGGGGCGGAAAAAGAACAGCTCCACCCCTGAGCAGGGACGTCCGAGTCCACCCATCTAAGGCCCCTGTCACCAATCGAGCACAGAGAAGTCCGGGAATGGGGGGGAGCGCACAAAGCAGTCCAGCAAGGACTATACATTTTGGACATCTGTAACTTAATATACATATTTACATGCTACCGCCTATAGAGGGATCTTTCCCTACAAGCAAAACATGCATGTATAGACTTCACATGATTTGACAGAATGTATTGCAATAAATTGATCACTTCTATGGCAGAATACTGGGGGTAGAGAGACCCGAGGCACAGTAATAATAGTGCCCTGCATCCTTCCCACCCCTTTTAGGAGGAATTACCCCACCTAATAGATACCTGGGCATATCACATATGAGACTAATGAGCAGAAGGTAGATAGAGATTGACAGAAATGTCCTGTATATATGATGTATAGAAATTTTTTAAAGGCATAAGACAGATCTGTAAGTTCTATTCAAGTACACCATTCTGTACTTTAATCATATCATCCCAGCTCCATCCTTCATAGAAAAGGTTTGAACGAAAGTTCTGTGTTGAGGCCAGGCAGATAAGTCGCTCGTTGGTTAAATATCCATCTGGCCTCACGTTGCAATATCTTTTTGTCTACATTTCCTCCCCTTTCGAAGTTAGGTATGACCTCTAGGGCGAAGAAAGAGACAAAGCTGGGGTCAAAGCTATGTCGAAGACCGATATGTTTGCAAATGGGAGTGTACAGTAGCCCTGCATCCAAATAATATAGATGGTCCTGGATTCTTTTGGCAAATGGACGTTTTGTTTTGCCTATATAAAACGCGCCACAACGGCACATGGCCAGGTAAACAATGCCTGTCGTGGAGCAGTCGGCATAGCCCTTAAGCTTATGGAAGCCTCCCCTTGGGAGAGGGCACCCAATGCCTTCCTTGATCCACGGGCAGAATTCACAACGCCCGCATTTAAAGGTACCTTTACCCCCTTCTGCCCCCAGTAGGGGGGCCATGGGTTGCAAATGACTATGGACTAGGGTGTCCCTGATGGACCGTGACTTTCTGTAGGTGATTTGTGGCACGTTGGCTACATACTTTGAGATGACCGGATCCTCAGAGGAAATGCCAATTATTCCTGATAAGGCTTCGAACTATTTGTTGATGGGCTGTGAATGTCGTGATTAATTATGTGGTGGGATGTGAATCACGTACTTTATGTTTAAAGATAAGGGTGTCGCGTGCATTCTGTTTGGCTCATTGGTAGGCCCTTTTTAGGACCTTCTTGCCATAGCCCCTATTAAGCAATCTATCATAGAGTGCTTTTGCTTCTCTTTCAAAGTCTTCATTTCTGGCACAATTCCGTCGCAGCCGGAGATATTGGCTGTAAGGTATACTATATACCAGCCTGCAAGGATGGGAGCTGGAGAAGTGTAGGATAGTGTTCCCAGCCATCTCTTTCCTGTACTAAAGATGGATCCGTCCTCTCTGAGGACAAGACGTAAATCCAAAAAGGGGATGGTAACCGCATCAGTTTGAATGGTGAACTTGAGATTAAAGTTGTTATGGGAGAGAAGTTCCATGAATTCATTTAAGTTGTTCCACCGAACCCGTCCAGATGAGGAGGACATCGATTGTTCCCATCCCCCCAGGTACAGGTTGGCGTACGATGGGGCACAGGATGTCCCCATCGCTACCCCCTGTACCTGGAGGTAGGTAACGCCATTGAATAAGAACATGTTATTGGTGAGTATGTGTTCAAATAGTATTGTAATGAATTGGCCTAATTCCCAGCTGTTGGTATCTCTCTCTTTTAAAGACTCCGAAACAACTGCTACACCCTGAGTATGTGGGATGCTTGAATATAATGCCTCAATATCAATTGCTGCCAAGATCGCTCCAGGGGGTATATTAAGTCCTTCGAGGATTTTAAGTAACTCTAATGTATCCTTCAAATATGATGGCAGACTTGTGACATGTGGGCGTAAATCCCATTTATTTTGGAGAAAGAGGGGTTCCTCTCTTTTCTTTCCTTTTATGATAAATGTCAAAACTGTAGAAGCCTTCCCCCCACTCGAACGAGCGGGGGCGCCCCTTCATAAGGAGGCTTTAGAATTCTGTTTTGTGGGTTTCTTCCCCCAGGTCCTCCTTTGACCCTGGGTCTGACCCTGAGGCTTACCTCTTGAATCGGACAGTGGAGGCAGTCGTGACTGCCTGGAGGCTGATGCCCCTGGCACTGGAGAAGAAGTATGTTTAAAAGAAAAATGCTTAAACTTCTTAACCGGTAAAAGGTAACTTTTCCCATTAGAAATTGTTTGGATATACTTATCCAGATTATCTCCAAACAACCGTTCACCATGAAAAGGGAAACTGGCTAAGAGCTTTTTGCATGGCGCTTCGGCTGACCAATTTTTTAACCATAGGATTCTATGCACATGTCTTAAAATAGAGCTATATTATATTTAATAGGCATTTTGTTTTAAATACATGGTATTTTCTATACTTTATACAATTTACCATATGGATGTAATGCCAGACACATGGATTCATATGTGCCACCTATGTACAGTCTGTGTGTATTGCTTAATTACTTGTTTATAAGTTTATGAATGTCTATATGCCTTTCCCGTATTTGGAATGCTTAATTCTTCCTATGGGGGACACCGGAAGGTGAGCGCTCTGGAGCGCGCCGGGCTGACCCGCTATGACTAGCCTCCCAGGGCCGTTTGTGGATGCTATAGCTCCACTATACAGCCTTTCACTTCCTAGAGTGAAAAGGAGGCCTGGAGTGCGACGCCCGGTGCGCGTTGACATCACGCGCAATGACGCCGTCACGTGACACCGCATAGAGCGGCGTGATTGGATGTCTACCTCCATTGGAACTTGCAACCCCAACTATGTAGATCACGTGACTCTGTATAGAGTAGCGTGATTGGTCAACTATTTAAAACAGAGTCTGCACTGTCAGCAATGTAGGTTCTGCATAAAGTTAAACACGGAGTGGCTGCTTAATACATCTGTCAAGTATTCCCATGTAATTACCCATGCAATTATCCATGTTCCACACAGCTGACTGGCATTTGGTATAATTATTCTTGTGTATATATGAGCGTGGCACAGGTATTCAGGCTTATGCCCCAGTAGAAGGACGATGGTCCGAAACATGTCGGGTTGCTAATGCCTATAAATGCCTTGTTATCACGTGATTTTATCTTATTTTTTAACCTCTTTGCGATCATGTTTTATACTTTGGAGTGCGCTGTTTAGCACTTTTTCCAGCTTTTCAATAAAAGCTTCTTATTTAATTGATTCATGCCCTATGTGGAGATTTTTTTACTCTTGTCTCCTTTCATGAATGGGACCCTGCTGAGCCCTAGCCATTTTTTCTTCACACACTCCGTCTATCTGAGAGAAGTATCCTGACCGACATCCCGATCGAGAACTTCCACACCCTTGAACGGTGACGGCGGACTTGGACGTGACTCCTCGTCAGGACCTCTATAGCCAGATATCCTTGGGATCATTGGATCCCTCAAGTCTGTATGACACTCCACCGTACGGTGACTGTGTCCACCTGTTCTGGTAAGGATACCCATTTTTACCATTCATAGTCTTCTTTGAGCACGCAGATGATTCAAGTGTGAAGTGTCCCCATACAGAGTTGGTTCCAGTCTCCACCCCATGTGAAGTTGTGGCACCATCTATGCCTTGGAACCCCCATATGTTGTTAATTAACATATGATTTACCACATCTCTATGGACTTTTATTTTGTTTATGTGTTAAACAAACACACATATCACTTAATAGATATCTTTTATGTTTCCAGCACTTTTTTATTAATATGTGTTGAATATGTAAACGCATAATTCTAGTGCTGCATGTGTTTTCTATTTTTTCCTATTTGCACATTGCTTACCACATTGTTTCATGCCGGCAGCTACCACTTATATAATTTTGTAATAGCGCAATTATTGATTGGTTTTATAGATTTTCTATGCACATGTACCAGCCCTAGCATGAGCCGTGAGGCCTGAAGAATAGAATCTTTCATAGCGTCTACTGTAAAACAAAACACTTCTGATATTCCGGCCAAATCCTGGGCCTGCTGATCAGGAATAACTTTGAGTACATCTATAAACTGGTCCTTTAAGGACTGAGATACTCCGATCGCTGCCAGCGCAGGTTGAACGACTGAACCTGCGAGCGAAATATAGTTTTTAATAAAGGAACTCCAACTTCTTATCCGTTGGATCCTTTAGCATATGAGCATTGTCAACTGGACAACTCCGTTTTTTTATTTACAGAGGATATAGCAGCATCAATTGCTGGAATTCCCCATTTCTTATAAAACTCTTCCTTCATAGGATAAAGTATTGAAAACTTTTTCGGAGGAAAAATTTTTTAACTGGGTGCTCCCATTCAGAATACATAAGCTTCCTTAGCCATGAATGGATAGGAAAAGAATGAACAGATTGGGGAGGCTTTAGTGAACCCAAACCAGAGGTAGGCTCATCGACTGACTGCGCTGCTGGCAGTAAAAATGTGGAGCGGATCAACTCAGTGAGAGATTGTACCAACAACCTTTCCTGCGAACCTGATATCTCTGTATCAGGATCTTCGGAAGAGGAGAAATCAGCCTCTTCCTGGTCCTTTGAAAGAAAATCGTCATCTCTTGCTCCTTGTTCCTCAGCTTGAGGGTCCTGAGCAATGGAAGGGGACCTGCTATGCTTAGTCCCACTCTGGAACGCAATTAAAGCATCAATTTTTTGCTCCAAGCTTAAAATGGTTAAAGAAAAAACCTCCTTAGTAATATACACAGGGGCTGTAGTGTTACGAGCAGCTGCAACACCTGCCCCTGCAGATGGCTCACACTAACCAGCCATATTACTCTCAGGGGAGGCTGCCATCTCTACTGGGATGGATCTAGGCTTCCGTGTGACTGCAGTAGACTTTCTAGAGCCCTTTTTTTTAGGTGTTTTTCACCCCCCTTCCGACCATAGCCCGATGGAGAAAGCAGAGGTACTACCAGAAGGAATGCATCCACTGCATGACCAACAGTCTAGTACTGTCACTGTTAATGCCCAGCCTGATGCAGTAAATGTGTCAAAAGGAATGCCTGTGTCACCAAACCTCTTAATACTACCTTTGCTCTTGTGTCCCTCCTGCAGCACGAAACAGCACAAATGGTGCCCTTTAAAACCTCCCTTCCTGCGCTGAACGTTGGAGGACGCCAACGGCGCGCTAAGCCCCGCCCCCCATTGCCTACAGCCCTTCCCCTATCTTTAAAACAAGCTTTTTCCCGCGCTCCTGATCCTATCGGATCCCAGGGAGAAAGGAGGAATGGCGAGGGGGGGGGGGGGCTGGAAGCCGCCAAGCGGTGTGCCATTCGAGCACAATTTTTTTAATTTTTATTTTCAAATTATGGCACTCTTTCCCCAAGGAAAAGGGGAAGAAAATGCACATGGGGGCATCTGGTGGGGAGAGGGAACCCCCCACAGGCTTAGCGGAGGTCTTACTGCTGGCCGGAGGAGGAAGAACTGCTGCTTCCTGGACACAACGTGGCTCTCTGAGACGCATGATACGTAAGTGCTTAATACAGCCCCAGTGGTGACACACAGGCATGACAACACTTACTAATTTAAAGGAGACATTTATAAGAAAATTAAAAAAAAATTTCTTAGAAAACTCCACTTACCTTTCCCGCCGCAGGGTTTTCTGTGGTAAACCAACAGACCCAATCTTCACCCTTCACGGTGGGTTCCATTAAACCTTCAGGAGCTGGGGATCCTCGAGGAAACCCACTATTCTGGACCTGTAATAGAACCTCCGCCAGTAAAGTGTTACAGGCAAGACCTCGTTTCTTCGGATATGAGGCCCGGGTACCATTCAGTTTGGCCAAAAAGACACTTTGAACGGACCCGGTCTGCATGGCTAGCCCCAGCAAGGATTGCTCCAGAGGAGCTCAGCACAGCACATCTTCACTCGTGACCAACACCTTAGACACTGGCGAAAAAAACTGAGGAACTCCCAGCAGTGGGAGGGGTTATATAGGGAGTGCACTTTTTGTCTTAGGGCGTGCCAGTGTCCATCATCTAAAGGTGGCTTTTAACCCACATAGTAACTACTATGGCTCTGTGTCCCATGATGTACGATAAGAAAGAAGAAGGGGCAGATTAACTATTTTCATATTACTGGGTTTAGTAACACTTTAAGGATGCAGCAGTGTCAATTAAAATGCATTTATGCTTATATTAATAAATATACACAAATCAGCCATAAAATTAGACCACTGATAGATAAAGTGAATAACCATTGATTATCTTGTTACAATGGCATCAGAAAGGGGGTGGGATATATAAGGCAGCAAGTGAACATGTCACTGAGGTTGAGGTGTTGAAACCAGAAAAAAAAAAAATGGGCAAGCATAGGGGTTTGAGCTACTTTGACAAGGAACACATTGTAATGGCTAGATGTCTGGGTCAGAGCAACTCCAAAACTGCAGCTCTTGTGGGATGTACCCGATCTGCAGTGGTCATGACCGACCAAAAGTTGTTCATGGAGGAAAAAACAGTGAACTGGTGACAGGTTTATGGGCAGTCAAGGCTCATTCATGCACGTGGAGGGAAGGCTGACCTGTGTATTCTGATCAAACAGAAGAGCTGCTGGAGTTCAAAATGCTGAAAAAGTGAATGCTGGTTCTAATAGAAAGGTGTCAGAACACATAGAGCATCGCAGTGTGTTGCGTATGGGGCTGCATAGCCACAGACTAGTCAGGATGCCCATGCTGACCCACTAGACCATGGAGCAATGGAAGAAGATGGTCTGGTCCAATAAATTTAAGAATGGTTTGAGGAACAGGAGTTTGAGGTCTTAACTTGGCCTCCAAATTCTCCAGATGTTAATCCAATTGAGCATCTGTGGGATGTGCTTGAAAAACAAGTCTGATCCATAGAGGCCACACCTTGCAATATACAGGATCTGCTACTGACAGCTTGGTGCCAGATACCACAATATACCTTTCAGAGGTCTAGTCAAGTCCATGCCTTAATGGGTTATGCTGGTCATAATGTTATGGCTGATCAGTATACAGTGGGGACAGGAAGTATTCAGACCCCCTTACATTTTTCACTCTTTGTTATATTGCAGCCATTTGCTAAAATCATTTAAAGTTAATTTTTTTCTCATTAATGTACACACAGCACCCCATATTGACAGAAAAACACAGAATTGTTGACATTTTTGCAGATTTATTAAAAAAGAAAAACTGAAATATCACATGGTCATAAGTATTCAGACCCTTTGCTCAGCATTTAGTAGAAGCACCCTTTTGATTTAATACAGCCATGAGTCTTTTTGGGAAAGATGCAACAAGTTTTTCACACCTGGATTTGGGGATCCTCTGCCATTCCTCCATGCAGATCCTCTCCAGTTCTGTCAGGTTGGATGGTAAAAGTTGGTGGACAGCCATTTTTAGGTCTCTCCAGAGATGCTCAATTGGGTTTAAGTCAGGGCTCTGGCTGGGCCATTCAAGAACAGTCACGGAGTTGTTGTGAAGCCACTCCTTCGTTATTTTAGCTGTGTGCTTAGGGTCATTGTCTTGTTGGAAGGTAAACCTTTGGCCCAGTCTGAGGTCCTGAGCACTCTGGAGAAGGTTTACGTCCAGGATATCCCTATACTTGGCCGCATTCATCTTTCCCTCGATTGCAACCAGTTGTCCTGTCCCTGCAGCTGAAAAACACCCCCACAGCATGCTTCACTGTTGGGACTGTATTGGACATGTGATGAGCAGTGCCTGGTTTTCTCCACACACACCGCTTAGAACTAAGGCCAAAAAGTTCTCTCTTGGTTTTATCAGACCAGAGAATCTTATTTCTCACCATCTTGGAGTCCTTCCGGTGTTTTTTTTTTGCAAACTCCATGCGGGCTTTCATGTGTCTTGCACTGAGGAGAGGCTTCCGTCGGGCCACTCTGCCATAAAGCCCCGACTGGTGGAGGGCTGCAGTGATGGTTGACTTTCTACAACTTTCTCCCATCTCCCAACTGCATCTCTGGAGCTCAGCCACAGTGAACTTTGGGTTCTTCTTTAACTCTCTCCAAGGCTATTCTACCCCAATAGCTCGCTTTGGCCAGACAGCCAACTCTAGGAAGGGTTCTGGTTGTCCCAAACGTCTTTCATTTAAGGATTATGGAGGCCACTGTGCTCTTAGGAACCTTAAGTGCAGCAGAATTTTTTTTGTAACCTTGGCCAGATCTGTGCCTTGCCACAATTCTGTCTCTGAGCTCTTCAGGCAGTTCCTTTGACCTCATGATTCTCATTTGCTCTGACATGCACTGTGAGCTGTAAGGTCTTATATAGACAGGTGTGTGGCTTTCCTAATCAAGTCCAATCAGTATAATCAAACACAGCTGGACTCAAATGAAGTTGCAGAACCATCTCAAGGATGATCAGAAGAAATGGACAGCACCTGAGATAAATATACGAGTGTCACAGCAAAGGGTCTGAATATTTAGGACCATGTGATATTTCAGTTTTTCCTTTTTAATAAATCTGCAAAAATGTCAACAATTCTGTGTTTTTCTGTCAATATGGGGGGCTGTGTGAACATTGAGGAAAAAAATGAACTTAAAAGATTTTAGCAAATGGCTGCAATATAACAAAGAGTGAAACATTTAAGGGGGTCTGAATACTTTGCATCCTCACTGTATATGGAGTAACTAGATGCTTTAATAAATCAGTTTACAGTTCAGCTTTACATGCACACTTTGATAAGATAATGTCACCACTGGTTTATTAATCACACTATATATTTGCCTCTTTTAAAACCGTAAACCATTACTGATATACAGTACTATACATGTTTCCGATATTATATTGTATATATATTTTTTTATACTCAACAAGCTAAAAAAGATGTTACACAGTATATAGCACTTGAAATCCCAGTCTGCCACCTAGTGGACAATTCTTAATGGCAAAGTACACAGAATGACATATCTCTAGGGATCTCCAGTGTACATCTAATTCAAATGTATTATTCCTTACCTAAAATATCCTGACCCACAACAGTACACTATGGGTTATATTTATCAACAAGTTAAATAAAAAATTACATTTTCATTAACTTCACTTCTGGCAATTTATCAAGGTGTGCAAAGTGAGTACTTTAGTATAGGCCTTGCGAATGCCGCAAATTTATTATTCCAGATATTATTCAGATTGCTGCCCATTGTAACACAGGGAGAAAAAAGGTATATTTATGATTGGCTGAACATTAAAAATATTGCCATTCGGTAATGACAAAGCCCAGCTTTTGCTTTTGGTTGAGTGGTTTGCATGCAAATTTGCATGTCACACATAAGGGCATAAGAGTTCACTTCATGGGCTGCCCTAAGCCTGTTTTTGGGCGACAAGCTTCGCACCATTTTTAACCACTTGCCTTCCAGAAGGTTTACCCCGATACAGCACTGAGTTACTTTTACTGACAATTGTGCGGTCGTGCGACACTGTACCCAAAAAAAATACCTGTCCTTATTTCCCAACAAATAGAGCTTTCTTTTGGTGGTATTTGATCACCTCTGCAGTTTTTTTTTTTTTTTTTGCACTATAAAACAAAAAAATATTTTTTACTTTCTGCTGTACCTCCAATAAAAATAAATGGAAAAAAAAAATGAATTTCTTCATCCTTTTTTTTTTTTCACAAGAAAAAATTTCTTCATCCTTTGAAGCCTGAATGTTATTAAAGCTGAACTCCAAGCAAACAGCTAAATATGCAGATGAAATATTTTATAGAAAAGCTGTTACACCTGCCAAAGGATTGGTATTCCTGTCCACCTAGTCTAGAGATTTACATAGCTCTGCAACACAGCACAGTCCTGCCTGGCGGGTAAGGGGACCAAATTTTTTCTGTTGCAGTTTTATTATCACTTACAAGTCTCCTCATCCCCACAGTGTGACTGGACTGTGAAAGAAGCAGCAGCATACTCATAAGCTAATTTCTGTCACACTGCTTCCTCCTCCAATTAGCATGCTCCTTGCACTACAACACATCACATTGTGCTGCTTCTCTCTCCCCTTTTCTGACCTCTGCTGTATAGGGAGTGCAAAAGGTCGAGACCAAGGCAAAAATCAGATGCTTACAGCTCGCATTTAATAAAAATTACAGAAAACAGAGCTGCATTTTTTTACAGCTGTGTGCATGATCCATTGAACAGCATGAGTGAGGGAGTGTACACAGGCACATTTTCAGGGGTGTCACATAATAAACTGCAGACTAGTTAAGCTTGCTTTACAAGGTAAAACAAGTAGGGATGCACCAATATATCAACCGCTGAAAATTATTGCCCGAAAATAGGGTTATCTGGGTTTTACAAAAAAAAAAAAAAAGGGTACCGATAATGGCATGCTGTGTCGTATCGACCTCAATGCAAAATTGTGTCCCACAGACCTCAATGCAAAAATACCAACCACATCCATTAAAATTTAAAAACATATTTTAAAAAGTTTGTTACAGTTTTTCGGCCAAGGGCATCCTGAATTTTCAGTTTCACTACCAGAATTTTTTTTTTCTGTGCACCACTAAAAACGAGTTGTTGTAGTAGTATTAAAAAATTCCTCCTCTTAAAAGAGCACCATGTTTTTTTTTGGTTTTTTTATTAAACCAAAATTCTTAATATTTTAGAGGTTACATAAACACACTGGGGTTGATTTACTAAAAAAATGGAGTGCAAAATCTGGTGCAGCTCTGCATACACACCAATCAGCTTCCAGGATTTATTGTCAAAGTTTAAAGTGGCTGTTATCCTAGTTACACTACTTGTACCTACAGGTAAAGCCTATAATAAGGCTTACCTGTAGGTACTGTAAATATCTCCTAAACCTGCACGGTTTAGGAGATATTTACCATATAAGTCTTCGGCACATGCGCACTGAAGAAACGGTTTGCTCGTGCCGTTTCTTCAGCAGCTGTGTCGTGACCGGCGGCTCCCGCACACATGCGCGGGAATGACGTCATCGTGACTCTGGCCAATCACAGCGCCGGAGCCGGAAATGGCTCTGAGAGACATGTCGCTGGTCACAGCGGTGTACGGGGACCGCTGCAACAGCTTTAATCTAAGGTAAACATTTCATAATGAGCTAGTATGTGATGCATACTAGCTCATTATGCCTTTGTCTTACAGGGTTTTTTTTTTCGGGTTTACAACCACTTTAATTGAATAAACTGAAGTTAGAAGCCGATTGGCTACCATGCACAGCTGCACCAGATTTTGCACTCTCCAGTTTTAGTAAATCAACCCCTATATATTTCCAGGTGCGGTGTTATTTTCAACAGCTATTCGGACAAAGGATCCCCATTCATGTAATACGATAAACACTGCAGTCCATGAAGTACAAAGTGCAATAAGAATGGAGCTGAAAAGAATTTGGGAATGTTGCCGGTCTATAACTAATAGTCATTTTTTGTAGAATGAAGCCGAGTTCTGCCTGAAAGACTTCCCCTGTATTCAGTTATTTTCCCCAGTAACAAACAGATGCACGTTCTTCTTTGACTGCAACATCTGCGCTGCTCTCTCTGCTCCCACCACAGCAGCCAGTCTCTGAGCATCGTACTTCGAATACAGAACTGTACAAGTCCACGTGGCTTCTTCACCCTGCTTCCACGCCTTCATCATGTTACACACCTCACTGTAGAAGTGCGGGTAGGTGGGCAGTTCATAAAATATTAGGTTCCTGATGCCTTTCAATGTGTACCTGAAAGCAAAATGATTATTCTTACATTAGCATTAATCACATCTTCCCAGCTTTGTAACATCACAAAAAGCCAGGACACAAATAATAACAGACACCTTTATATACTTTGTGTTTTGTCTTTACCCAGATAGCAAGCATTTGTGCTGCAAGTCTGAAAATGACTTGCTAACCTATTGCTAGGCTTTCCAGTCTTCACAAGTTTGTTGCACAATTGCAGCAAGTCCACATTGCATGACTCCAAATCAACTTTTTTGCAAACATTCTGCAAGTCTGCTGCAAGTTCTGGTTCAGTTCAGTTCAGCAATAGTCATCTCACCACAGGGGGTCACTGTGGCTGAATTTGTAGTAGACTTGCAGAGCTCTTGTTGTAGACTCACCACTGCAACTTTGCTCTTGCTAGAGACTTGCCACTCAAATTTGCTACAAATTGGAAAAGTATCAACTAGAACTTGTGCTTCAGATGCTCTGCAAGTGTAATGCTTGGCAGGGTTGAATTGCAAGTCTGTTAACTTGCTGCACGATTTCAAATTTGTGGCAAGTTACTGTATCCTTGCTATTTGGGTAGCCACTCCATCCCATGGTAAAATTATCCTAATTAGTCTGGCTGTCTCCAAAAACTAAAAAGAGAAAATGTTTTATACTTTGTGAACCCGCACAAAAAAAACTTAATTTAAAACATTTTCTATTACTATTTTTTTGGGCCAGAAGACGCAGCCCTTTTCTTGCCTTTACCTGTCACTTGGGGTGCTATTCCTTCCACTGAGACCAACAATGGGGCACGATTTCTCCCACAGACACCAAACATTGGGGCACTACTCCCACTGACACCAATATTGGGGCTATTCTCAGTGACACCAACAATGGGACACTATTCAACCCACTGACACTAACAATGGGACATTATTCCATCTACTGACACCAATGATGGGACACTACTCCTTCCACTGACACCAACGATGAGACACTATTCCTCTCACTGACACCAATGACAAGACACTATTCCTTCAACTGACACCAAAGATTGGACACTATTTCTCCACCCACTGACACCAAAGATGGGGCTTATCCCACTGACAGCCACAATGGGGCACTATTTCTCCCATTACCTCCAATGATGGAGAACTATTTCTTCCACTGTCACAATGATGGGGCACTATCCTTCTACCACTAACCACAGGTGCCAAATCATCCTTCACTTTGACTGCTCACCAACCCTGGGGCTTTATTGAAAGTAGGACAGTAACACTTAAAAGGTTGGCAAGGACATTTAAAACTCCAAGATTGGGGGGGGGGGGGGGTCGGGGGGGGTGGATAAATCAGAAACAAATGGTAGGTAAGTTCTTGTCAATAGAATCCTTGAAGATCTTAAGGACCACACTTCTTACCAACATAATATAACATAATATATTTCTAGGTGAAGTGACCTTTTACGAGCCTTTAGAAAACGAATCGCACAGAAAATTAAAAAGTGTTCTGATATCATCGACCCTAAATGTTCAGGTTTATTAACAAATGTAATGCTCCCACCTCTTGTAGAAGTGAAATCTTTCTGTGACGAGGAGGAACTGTCTTTGTCCTTTCAGAAAGAACTGCCGTGCTCTAGAAATCCCAGGTTTGTCGGTGTATTCACAGATATGAGTGAAGCTGAGTTCTTCCTTTTTAAAGTAATTCCGTAGACGAACATAGTCAAAGTAGGATGGGACGTAGATGAGTGTGTGCGACATGATGGCATCTCGGTACTGTGGCAGGATCTTGTCAGTGAAAAACTTAAATCTGTAGCAATAATAAACTAATGTTACCAGTGAGAAAACAGAAGATGTACAATACTTTTACAGAACAATCCCTTCACACATGGCAACAGTACCAAGCAGGACACTGCTATGTATTTCATATTAGCATATGATTAACAGAACTGCGTTTTATTAAATCTGTTTGATAAATGCAGCAAAACACTTGTTCGATCCTGCCAGAAATCCTGAGAGCTAATATCCTTCTATAATCTGCTAAATTGTTATCAGTTTGCATTGTTCTCAGTTTTCTCTGTGGACTACAGAACTCAGAAGTAGAGAAGGTTTTCTGCAGTTCTCAACTAGGGTGACAACGTTGCTCATCAATAGCTACAGTATAGTGAATATGGTAGGCCAACCTAGTACAGTAAGTGTGTAACTAGCAGCATAACCAGGAATAAAGGAAGAAGAGACTAACAAAAAAATAAATAAAATAAAACAAAACGCAGCTAAGGAATGGTAAGAAGCAATAGATTACATTTTTATTTTAGGGTTTAGCTAAACGTTAAAGTTCAACTCTGGGCAAAAAAAAAAAACCCTACTTGTACCATCCTCCACCCGCTCCTAGGCAATCTATAGCTCTCCTTCAAAAATGTGGTCCAATGATAGCCAGCATCTCAGACATCTGACTGTAAGTGCTGCAACGTGGGAAGGTGATTCTGGCAGTACCCACATCTCTTCCTGGTGATGTTGCTATCCTGCTTTGCATGCAGTTGGTTGGTCAAAAGGAGAAGCGGCGAAGGGGCCGCCTGATGCATTTTAAAATTTTTTTAGTCCTCAGCGCCCAGGGCTGTCAGCTTCCACATCCCATCAGCAGCATCTGCATCATATGGTGGTAGACTATCTAGGGGTGAAAACAGATATGGAGAGCTTTCCAGTCGATGATCCACAGGGTTACTGGGTCATGAGAATAGACCACTGTCCAGAACTTGCCCAGTATACAATTGAGCAACTGGGCTGCCCTGCATCCAGCGTGCTTTCCGAACATGCATTTAGTGCTGCCAGAGGTTTTGCAACAGATAGAGTGCGTCTGTCCACAGACTCCATTGACTGGCTGACATTTATCAAAATGAATCATTCCTGGTTAGCAGCAGCCATCAAGCCCCTGATGCAGATGTTGCCAATTAAGTGTGTTTGGGATGTGGAATCTCTGAAAGACTGTCTAGGCTGCCAAACTTTGTAGGCGTTGATTTTATCTGGAAGACATTTTTTGGTGTAGGTTTCATAGGTACAATTAACGCCCAATGACCAATTATTACGCACCTGTTTGACAGGTGCATATTAAATACATTTTTGACAGCAAGGCAAATTCTTGCTTTTATCAAGAGTACCTCTATAGGTTTACAGTGTGAATGCACCACCAACACCCAAAGTCCAATTTTTCCGCACCCATTACTTCTATCCAAAGTCTGCAAAACAGACGCCAGGATTTATCCAAACAAATCTCTAATATTGTTCCGAGTGCACTAAATTCTGGCCTCATCATACAAACTGGCTCCCCAAGCCGATGTTTATAAAATAAAGAAAGCTTGCAGGAAAAATTTCATTTTTTTCTCTTGATCAATGTCATTTTTTGCTGCAGCAGGTTCAATACACGGTATAGATGCGCCACTTTACAGGCAGACTAAGGGGACCCCCCCCCCCCCCAGGCACTCATTTTTAAAGGATTTTTTCATTTTTGTTTCACTTTAAGCATCATTAAATCATAGCTCATTTAAAAATGATCTTTTTAAAAACGTTTGCATTGATAGATGTTCCCCAGGGCAGTACCCGAACCCTCATACCCGTCGTATTTATGCTTTTCATCAATCACACATGCTGTAAGTGTTAAACCCAATTTAAGATTTGTTAATCTTAATTATATTTATATAACATGATATCCAACATCAGTTATACTGATTTACTATATACTTACTTTTAGAATGGTGCTGTTCTACATACTTTCACACCCCTGAAGAAATTTCTTAAACGCGGCGGACAGTCTCCGTTTGACTGGTCCTGGGTGACCACCTTCCTGTCAACAGACTGTGGAACACCTCCTCATGTTTTTGATGTCATATCATCACATCACAGCCACAATTTGTTTTTAATAATGTATTTGTTGTCCAAATAAAGTTTGTATCTATGTTTTACACTATGCTAACCTTTTTATCCTTATTTTTTGATTACCTTGGGCCTTTAAAAAAAGTCCAAGGTGGATTTTTGTTCTTTACCTATTTAGATTAGTTTTGGGATGATGGCCTAACTCATTTTCTGTCTATACCCCTATCTGAAGTGAAGTACTGTCAGCCAGTGGCGGCTGCAGGGGAGAGAAGAGAAAGCTCCAACAACAGCTAGTAAAGCCTGCAGCAGGGACGTCACCCATAGGCTTCAATGGCTCATTCGTTGTCGGTGCTCCCTCATCTCCCCTGAAGCCGTGACAAGAAAGCCGGATCACGTGACCGGAGCAGAGCAGCCTGAAAATAAGTGAATTTATACATCTTTCTTACACAGGTTAGTTAGCATAGGTGATTGGGGGGGTTTAAGGATAGTTTGGTGTAAGCAAAAATACTACTAACTTTATTTACCTACTTTCCACCTGCAACCTGCACTAAAGCCGAAAGACGGCTACAACACAGGCTTCCAGTGCCAGGGTGGCGTCAATAGACGTCCTTCCATGATCGCGCTGCGCTCGGTGATCGTCGAGACCTTCGGACTAGGCTGATCACAGAACAGGGTAAAGGGCCAATTACAGTGGCCCTTTACCATGTGATCAGCTGTCAGCCAATGACAGCTGATCACGGAAGTAAACAGAAGCCGGTTATCTGCTTTTTTTCCCCCTCATGTCCAGCGTGAGGAGAATAGAAGAAAGACGGTTACCAGTTTCTGTTACAGGGACATCGGTCCCGAACTGTGCCTGTCAGTGCTGCTAATCAGTGCCAACTAGTGCCACCTATCAATGCCCACCAGTGCCGCCTCATCAGCGCACATCAGTGAAGGATAACATTTTGCAAACAGGTAATTTTTCTAACAAACGATGAAAAATGTTTGCGTTTTTTTCTAAATTTTTTGTCTTTTTTTTGTTTCTTTAGCAAAGAATAAAAAACCCAGTGGTGATTAAATACCACCAAAAGAGAAGCTCTCTTGTAAAAAAAAAAAAAAATTATAAAAAATTTCACAGTTACAGTATTGCATAACCGCTCAATTATCATTCAAAATGTGACAGCGCTGAAAGCTGAAAATTGGCCTGGGGAGGAAGGGGTTATAAGTGCCCAGTAAGCAAATGGTTAAAAAATTAAAAAAAGAAAAAGAAACAAGGTTAAAAGTTTGCCTAGGAGCCTAGGCCACATTTCAGCTTTATTTATTTTGGTATTGCTATAATCACATAACCTTGAAGAAATTAAAATCCAAATTTGCATTTAAATTGTTGCATGCCATGTCAAAGTACCTTCTATGACCCTTACCTTGCATCTATCACAGAAAGCACGCTGTCGGCCTCCAATCGCTGAAACACATGTGGTAGCTGGACCAGCACCTGACATATAGAGCCTGTCTTAGGGATGTTTTTCACAGCCACCTATATTGAAATAAAGTAAGCAGAGAAATAGGATAGGACTTACAACCACTAATAAACCTTGTTACTTCTAAGGGGCTTTTGCGTCCTTGGATCTATTTTCTCCAAGCCTCCGATGGCTTTTGGTGAACTTACCTGCCCATTGTAATTGAAGCAATGCTTATTAAATATAGAGTTTATCTGGGGCTCCTGCAGAGCGCTGAACAGCAGTGTCTGCCGATAATATTTGGACCAATTACTGAGGCTCCACATACGAACGCGGGAAAAGTCCACCCCATGAGAGTCCGTTGGTTGGAGGTTGAGGTGAGACATTAGGTGCTGAAACAAAGTAAATCAACAAAGTTATTAAAAAGAAAACACATTCAGCTTCTGAACCTAAAACAAAAACTGATTTTTATGAAAGCACGTTAGAATACTTAATATAATGTACAGAAAAACTATCCATCCCCGTGCAAAAATTCTAACACAGCAAAATACTGAATTGTCCTTGCATTCTATTGGACAGTGGAGGCTTCAGTCAGAGCTAAAGGAAACTTGTGGAAAAAAAAAAAAAAAAAAAAAAAAAAAAAAACACACGGACAATACTTATCTCTTTATCTGAAAACGATGTACTGGCCAGCACTAAAATTTGCAGCTATGACAAAAATCCGGTCCTGAGCCTTGCAAATCCGCATCTGAAGAGCACCAAAAATGCACCTGAACTGCTAAACAAACGCTTTTTTTAAAAAAAATTTTTATTTGCAGTAAAAAAGACATTCTATTCGCACCGGAGACATTCTATTCGCACTGTGAGAACCCAGCCTTATTGTCAAAGCGTAATTGAACAAGCTGAAGTTAGAAGCCGATTGGTTAATATGCACAGCTGCACCAGATTCTGTGTGCACCAGTTTTAGTAAGGCCTGGTTCACACTTATGCTGGTTGTGGGTGATAAGTTTTCCAGGTGCCTTGTTTCCACACGTTTTTGATGCGTTTTTATTGCGTTTTGTGGAGGCGTCTGTTGTCTTGCTGGAGAAACCAGCAAAAACACATCCAAAAGCATTGCGATTTTGAAGCAATTCCATAGAGTCCATGGAGTCAAAAACACAACCTGCTGCGGGAAAAGCAGCCCCTGATCCTTTCCAAAAAACGCACCATTGGAAAACGCACAGCTGTGAACGTGACCCATAAGAAACCATATTACCGCTTGCCTACCACCCCACGCATATGTAGTGCGGGGCGGCGGCTCCTACAGCCGAAATCTCTTACCTGTATGTGATCTTGCTGTCCGGGTGTGCGCCGCCAGCGACTAGCATCTGCTGTGCTTGGACACAGCGGGAGCCAATCAGCGGGTCCGACAGACCCGATGTCCGTCGGGACTCGCAGATCGTTCCTGCCAGAAACAAAAATGGCGGTCTGCCTATGTAAATAAGGCAGATCGCCGTTCTGCGACAAGGAAAGACAGAGATCCTGTGTTTCTGCCAAACAGGAATACGGATCTCTGTCTTCCCACAGTAGAAGCACTTCCTCCACACACTAACAAAACACTCCCTAGGAACACATTTAACCCTTTGATCGCCCCTGATGTTAACCACTTCCAAGCCAGTGTCATTAGTACAGCGATAGTGCATATTTTTTAGCACTGATCACTGTTATTGGTGTCACTGGTCTCCAAAAAGTGTCACTTAGTGTCCGATTTGTCTGCCGCAATGTCGCAGTCCTGCTAGAAGTCGCTGATTGCTGCTATTATTAGTAAAAAAATAAATAAATAAAAATATCCCATAATTTGTAGACACTATAACTTTTGCGCAAACCAATCAATATATACGCTTAAAGGGATTATTTTTACCAAAAACCATGTTGCAGAATACATACTGGCCTAAATTGATAAAGAAATTAGATTTTTTACATTTTTTTATTGGATGTTTTATAGCATAAAGTAAAAAATGTTTTTCTTTTTTTTTTTTTTTTTTTTTTTACAAAATTGCCAGTCTGTTTTTGTTTATAGCGCAAAAAATAAAAACCGCAGAGGTGATCAAATACCACCAAAAGAAAGCTCTATTTGTGGGGAGAAAAGGAAATCTATTTTATTTGGGTAAAGCGTCACACGACCACGCAATTGTCAGTTAAAGTAAAGCAAAAAATGGCCTGGTCATGAAGGGGGGTAAATCTTCCGGAGCTGAAGTGGTTTAATGGTGGTTTTCTGCAAAACTGAAAACTAACTGAAAAACGCATAGGTGTAAACCAGGCCTAAAATGTCCCCGTTTGTGCTTTTTTTTTTCCAACCATATGTAACTATGTACCAAGTAGCAGCTGAAAGTAAAGCATACACAGACATCACAGAAAAGAGTTTGATCCATTCTTTGGGAAATACTTACAGAAGGTGCTGTGTTATCTACACCAATATCTAACACCTACCAAGACATGTTCCCAGTTCTGCATCAGGTAAATATCAGCTTGATCAATGATGAGGATTTCTATGGAAGACAGGAAATCAAAATCCCGTTTTTTCTCTCCCTCACTACCAATGATGGTACGAAGACCAAGTGGAGAAGCAACAATGATGTCCGAGGAGTAGAATGGAGAGTAAAGTCTCATGCTCTTCTGCAGAATGGCCACTCCTGTCAACCAAAGATGGGGCAACGTCAACACCTATTCATTAATGTAATTCACAAACCCTTAACAAGCAGAGAACCTAAATCCCGTGTTTTACTGAGCTACAAATACTAAATCAGGGGTAGACAACCCCCGGCACGGGTGCCGCAAGTGGCACACTAAGCCTCTTCTGCCGGCACTCGACTTCCTCCCCATCAGCAGAGCAGTGCAGGGAAGTGTCAGTGAGACACTAATGCATTCCAATCTCAGAATTCCCCACTCCGCACCTGCACTGAGGGGGAGGCACTGTGCCCCCTCACATTGTAAAAGAAACATTGTTTGATTCTCTAACTTTGCTGTAGCTGCAATCGTCAGCTTTTGTGATGGGCAAGAGATTGGGTGCAGTTCTGCTGGGGGGGGGGGGGGCGGGTCCCTGTTTCCAGGAGGAGGAGGACTGTCATTGGCCACTGCTAAAGCCAATCAGAGTCCTGCTAGCCCTGTCCACCATCTTAAGGAGGAAGATGACTCGCTTGGTTGCCACTACCAATCTCAAAGAAGCCCGGCACTCTGTGTCCCTTTAAGCCACAGCCAGTATTCAGTGCAATGAAAATTGCACCCAACTTTTGCTGCACCGCACTTTTTCTTAATTGCAGGGGCCCAACTTATGACCCATTGCTTTCAGAAAATGCCCCTGACCTGAGCTCATCATTGCGCATCCATTCCAGATGCTTGCGACATCACATACATCACATACAAGCACATGGGTTGGATGCGAGAGGTGGATCAGCAGGATGAGTGTGCCAGGACAGGTAGATGTGTCTCATCTCTGCCTCCTTTTACCACTCTGCATATCACGAACAGTGGTGTCGCGGGGGTGGGGGGCCGCACCAGTTGACACCCACCAGAGGGGTGACACCTATGGGCAGCGGCACCGCTAACGCCTCACCCCTACACATCTCTCGCCAGCTGTCTCACATAGCGGAGTGGACCGAAGCCGCCTCCCTCTTCTCTGTTTAAAGTCTACAGGAGGGGGAGGCGGCTTCGGTCTGAGACGCTCAGCTGTGTGAGAAGGAGTCCAAGGAACACACAGCTGCATCCCGCTCTGTTCTGAGGTCTCTAAAGTTTAAGGTCTACACTGATGGAGGGGAGAGGGGGATCTGCACTGATGGGGGGGGGGGGTCTGTACTGAGGGGGGGGACTATAATTGGTGGAAGGGGGGGGGGTGTCACCCGGTGCAGAAAAAATTTGCACACACACCCACCATTTTTCTTCGCACTGGGTGACACCCACCCTAGTGACGCCACTGATCACGCATATCAGATGAGAAGAGGGTACAGCGGTGGGGAAAATGAGCAGGAGGGGTTCAGAAGTGGGACAGAAGAGCAGGGGAGTACAGTGATGGGGCAGATGAGAAGGGGGGCTCAGTGTTGGGACAGATGAGAAGGGGGGCTCAGTGTTGGGCCAGATGAGAAGGGGGGCTCAGTGTTGGGCCAGATGAGAAGGGGGGCTCAGTGTTGGGCCAGATGAGAAGGGGGGCTCAGTGTTGGGCCAGATGAGAAGGGGGGTTTAGTGTTGGGGCATCTGAGGTGTGAAGGTGCATAAATTTGGGCTGATCTGAGGCGCGAGAGTGCAGGATGTTAATTTCTCAGTACTAAAGTAGTTTATAGCATTTACTTTATAAAAAATCATTTTAATGATTGAGAGTGTGAAGTTGCTGATTTTATAACAAAAAAAATGTCACGTTCAATTTCTTTTAAAACATTTTTCTGCACACTGTGCTCAAAAGGATGCCTACCCCTGTACTAGACAGTTAAATAGCTGTTAACCCTTCTATAGGAATGTTGTGATTCTCTCTCAAAAAGTTTCATCTTACTTTTTCTTTATTTTTTTTTTAAACACTTTTTATTGACAAATCTTCAAAACATTAGACATATTCAGCAAAAATGCTCAACATGAGCAGCACAATATATATATGTATATATGATACAAGTAAACCATCATACATGATATTGGAAATACAGATATAGCTTCACTTGGATCATAAAATAAATAGGAAACATAAAACAAAATAATTCAAAGTCGTACCCCCCTGGGTACATAGAAACAGCAGTTGGAGGACAAAGTTTTTTTTATTCTTCTGTTCCTGCCTAGGTTCACACTACTGTGATGAGATGTACTGCGAATTTCATTCGTTTTTTGTCCTGTGTGAGGTGCGAATCTGCCTTGCGTTTTGGAGGTGGACAGGTGCGAATATACCGCAAATTTCAGGAGTCAGACAGTGAACAATTCACAGAGATGTGAACTGTGTGCTGCGAGTTTACAGCAAGTTCAATTAAAGCCTATGAAGATAAAATTCGCACTGCACCATAGGAATTTGCATTGCACTCAGTCAACACGCACAGGACCCTTTTTTTTTCCCCCTCGCACCAAATTCCCAATGCATAGATGTGAACCAAAGCCATGGAATACTATGCTTTTTACATAAACTGCGAATCTGTGTGTTCCTAAACGCATCAAACACGCTGTAAATTGGCATCAGTGTGAGCCCAGGCTTAAAGGCTACAAAGAGCTTTAATTGTCTATTTTGCCCCTTTTGCAGCAGTGGGAAAAGAAGTGCAAATTTCAAGCAGCATTCAATTCATAATTAAAGCCAAAACCTTTTTTTTTTTAGTTTTAAATAAAAGCAGATCAGTGTTTTTCCACCTTTTTTCAGTCAGGGCACCTTTTAAAATCTTCAGTCTGAGCGCCCTTTTTTTGCACATTCCTGCGTGCATCACAATTGTTCGAATGGGTTGTCCTATTCGCATGAAACACGAAAAAAGAAAAAGTGCCAGAGTGAATTCTTAAAATCAGGCTGCGCCTGTTTTAGTGGGAGTGAACCAAACATACATGCTTGGGCTTGCCATTTAGGCCTGCTTCACACCTATGCATTTTTTATGCGTTTTCAGTTTTGCAGAAACAAACTACAGTCCATATAACATGGTTTCCTAAGGGTCATGTGCATTTTATGGAAAGGACCAGGGACTTTTTTTTCTGGTTTTTGGTTCCATAGATTTTAACGTATCAAAAACATGTATGGAAAAAGGCAAAATGCACCTGGGATATGCAAACTGCAACCTGCATAGGTGTGAACCAGGTCTAAGTCAGGACATTTTTGTGCAGTGCAGGAAACACAACACAAAAGCTCTCATCCCACCACATCCCTCTCATCACTACAGCAGGAACACAGATTCATGCCTTCAAGTAGTAAAAGCACCTCCCCCACAGTTAATAAACATTCCCTAGGCATACATTTAGCCTTTGATCACCACTGATGTTAACCGCTACCCTGCCGGTCCCCAAAAAAAGTGTCAGGTGTGCGATTTGTCCACTGCAATAGTGCTATAAATCGCTCATCGCCGCCATTATTAAAAAAAATATAACTAAAAATATCCCATACTGTAGTTTGTAGCTGCTGTATCTTTTGCGCAAAAATCTATAAAATATACGCTTATTGAGATTTTTTTTAGCAAAAACATGTAGCAGAATACATATTGGCCTCAATCGATGAAGAAATTAGATTTTTTTTACATTTTTTTTATTGAATATATTTTATAGCAGAAAGTAAAATATTTATTTTCAAAATTGTCTGTTCTTGGTTTCTAGCGCAAAAAAAAAAAAAAAAAAAAAAAAAAAAAAAAAAATCGCAGAGGTGATCAAATACCACCAAAAGAAAGCTCTATTTGTGGGGAAAAAAAAGGATGTAAATTTTATTTGAGTACAGTGTTGCACGACCGCGCAACTGTCAGTGAAAGCAATGTAGTGCCTTATCGCGAAAAAATGGCCCGGTCAGGAAGGGGGGGGGGGGGGAATCTTCTGGAGGGCAAGTGTTTAAGGAATACATAATTAAGTTCAATTTTAATAGCCGGCACATACAGCAGAATTAGTGGAAACCCAATGAGCCAATCAGTTCATGTGCTGGCATACTGATAAGAATAGAAAGCAGTAAAAAAAAGATTAAAAAAAAAAAAAAAAAAGTGATGAGCTCATTACTGTGCTGCCTCTAGATTCACTGTTCAATCACAGGCTAGAGCAGGTCCAGAATGATAGGAGCTCAAAAGATGTGGGTTTATATAAGAATAATAGCTTCCTGCTCTTAGTTTACAGGATGTGTATGCCTCCAGCAGTCGTACATGTGTGAAAGGTGTCATAGATGTCTATTTGATGGTAGATGCAGCATGGCTGCTGCTGGCTCCCAATTATCATATTAGAGCAACCACAGACAGCAGAGAACAGGGAATTAGTTACACGTGCTCATCCTTACCTATCCTGAAATGATCATCGATATTTCCAGCAAACACTGCTTCATAATCATCTGGCCTCCTAAGGTTGGGAGGCCGGTCTTCGGGGGCACAGCCAAACTGGTCTTTGAACCTCTTCTTGTTGCTCACATCCACTTTCTTATCAGGGACTTCCATGAGGCTGATTAGAATCTGGACCACTCGCAGGGCGGACTCACGAAATGGAACAACAATAAGGACCTGAGGATATGACAGATAACTGTATATTAAATGTATAGAGATGGGGACTGAACACCACAGAATTAGATGACAAGATGCTACAGTTCCACCAGAAGCATCATGTGGAAGATGCACTGGATTACATATAAACAAAACTAAAATTGAGTGGTTCGAGTGTATCTCAAACCTAAATTGTTTTCTGGATAGCGTAATGAAGGATTGGGGTTTTAATTTTTATCCAACATGAAAATAATTCATATTTATCGTTTTCTTCTGTTTCACACGGGCCTCAGCTTGTACAAGGAGTGTTGATTGCCATTTTGGGCAAGCTGCTATTAGGCTTCAGCAAGCTTCAAGAAGTGCTGAAGCCTGCTAGCAGCTTGCTTAAAGTGGTAATCAACACTCTTATTAGGGATCTGTGCAACATTTAAAAACTAGACCAGAATTGTACTTTAAAAGCTTCAACAAAGTTTGCTGAAAGCTTTGCCAATGCTTTGTTAAAGCTTGCGGTTCACTTTGCTCTTACACAAGCTGAAGCCTGTGTAATACAGGCCTTATTATTGATACTACAGTAAAACATGACAAGGCAATTTCAGGTAAGAAATGAAAATAATCAGTTAACTTCAATACTGGGCACTTTCACCCCTTCCTGCCCAGGCTAATTTTCAGCTTTCAGCGCAGTCACACTTTGAATGACAATTGCGTGGTCATACAACGCTGTACCAAAATGACATTTTAATCATTTTTTTTAGACAGTTTTCTTTTAGTGGTATTTAAATCACCATTGTTTTTTTTTGCTAAAAAAAGAAAGGAAAAAAAAAAAAAAAAAAACTGAAAATGTTGAAAAAAAAAAAAAAAAATTAAAAAATAACTTTTTTTTAGTTTCTGATAGAAAATGTTGTAAATAAGTAATTTTTCTCCTTCGCTGATGGGCACTGATAGGCAGCAATGATGGGCACTGTTGGGGGTGAACTGATTATCTGTGCAGGTCTCCCCTGTGAGGAATTGCTGCTGATTGGCTCTCCTCTCACACTCTCAGTGTGAGGAGAGGAAAGCCGATAACCTGCATTTCCTTGTTTACATGTGATCAGCTGTGATTGAACACAGCTGTTCACATGGGTCAAGAGCCTCATCGGTTCTTTACCAAGATCGGGAATTTACCGTGTCCCAGGGAGCAAGGCAAGAATGGCATACGACGTCGTCCCAGAACGAGAGAGCCACCCAGCCACCGTCATTTGTTTATACGGCGTGTGGGATGTGGTTAAGGTACTGTATATTTAAAGTCAAAACTTTTTATTCTTACCTGGAATTACTAGGACATTTCATAAGAATTGTCTACTTGAAACTGCCTGTTTTATCTCTAACAACCAATCAACTTTTTCTCCAGACACTTGAAGATGCAGAAAAGATACATAAAGAACATTAGTTGTCAATGGTATCTCAGACAGTTCTTACAGTGTTTCAATATGTCAAGAGCACCAAGAACTTTGAATACCTTAGGTCGAGTCAGGCCCTGGTCCCGGAGATCCTCTTCATCAAGTCCGCTCTTCTGATCTCTCTTCCTTGTGTTGTTGTTGAGGACCTGGGAGTTGGCTTTCAGCACATGATTCAGGGCATGGAGACAGTACACATGTCTAATCTCTTCCCCTTGTGCTGTTGCCAGCCTGGATGGGTAATACAAGTCCTTGTAGGAATCCATAACTGTAAAAAGTTCCCTTTGTAAAGAGGTAAAGTT
Organism: Aquarana catesbeiana; assembly: GCF_042186555.1. Classification (NCBI taxonomy): domain Eukaryota; kingdom Metazoa; phylum Chordata; class Amphibia; order Anura; family Ranidae; genus Aquarana; species Aquarana catesbeiana. The sequence continues at coordinate 644,567,857 of NC_133327.1, forward strand.
CTGTTCAGTCTGGTTTGTTAAATACAAACGGTTCACTTTAGGCCAGGTGGAATCCAAAGGCTTGCGGAGATAAAGCTTATCCGGATCATTTTCCTTGTCTAGTTTTACAGGAAGAGCTTCCTTGAATGTAGATGTAAATGCTAACTGTCCCAATGTTGGCCACTAAAAAAGGAAAATAAATGTAAATATTAGTACTCTAGTCCTACCCAACAATGAATACTGGCTGGAATAAACTTATGTTCTTCTTTATTGGTAAAGAACTATGAGGGTGACAGTGTAAAACAGAGGGGAGAAGTGGGTGAGAGCATTCTGTGTAGAGTTGTAAAGTATTCTGAGGGTAAAGCATGAAAATCTTCAAAGAAGACCAGGCAGGAGGTTGTAGTAGAAGTGGAGGTAAGAAATGGTACAAACATGAACAAGAGCATGAGTAGTCTGAAACATTGCGTCCTAGAGGTACGCAGAAAACCCAGTCTGAAAGCTTTTGGCAGCAAAAACAAACACTAATGTTTCAAGAGCATGGTGGTCCCATCTTCGTCTCCATTTGTCACCTTGATAAAGAGGGGCTGCCAAGCTCTCGGAATGTTGAATCTTTTTCACCTGGATTTTTTGTCTGGCATGCTCATCTTTTTGCATTGTTGGATTTATACAACGTTTAGACATGCACCCACACCATCATGCCTGGATTTATTTTAGTCTGTATGGTATGAAGTTTTGGATTCCTTTAGTGACTGGTATGACCAGGAATGGTCAAACACAAAAAAAACAAGAACTGTTTGTTGGTTGAAGTACAACCAACAAACAGTAACCTAGTGGAAAATTATATATACATACAGCATGGCAGAGCAACAGTGAATATAGCAATGCAGGGATTTTTGCATCTGCATATACCCCAAGGACTGCTGACAGACACCTGCTGGTGGCTACTAGAATTACAAATTCAAAAGCCACAGAAGCTCAAAGCCATGAGCAGGTAACAAACAGGATCAACCAATCTCCTGACAAGGTAATGCACAAGCTGAAGTGGCTGGAGAAGTTCTGATGGATGGCATGAAGGAGAGGACTAGATTAAGTGCAATCGAAGGCAGCAGGCTAGTCAGGCCGATGTATTGATAGAACCACTGGGGTTGATTTACAAAAATGAAAAAGTGCAAAATCTGGTGCAGCTCTGCTTAGCTTCCAGGTTTTCTTGTCAAAGCATAATTGAACAAGCTGAAGATTGAAGCTGATTGGCTACCATGCACACCTGCACCAGATTTTTCACTTTCCAGTTTTAGGAAGTCAACTCCACAGTGACTAAGTGGTTAGCACTTCCACCTAGCAGCACCAAGGTTGTCTGTTCGAATCCCAACCACGGCACTACCTGTAAGGTGTTAGCATGTTCTCCCTGTGCCTGTGTGGGTTTCCACTGTGTACTCAGATTTCCTCCCACACTCCAAAGACATGCTGGAAGGTTAATTGACTCCTGTTTAAATTGGCCCTAATATGTGTATGTATGAATGTGAGTTAAGCCCCATACACACGATAGGACTTTGTACAAACTTTCCCTTGGATTTTTGTACTAAGGGCGTTGGCCAGAAGTTTGTCTTGCATACAGACGGCAGGACTTTTCCAGCCAACTTTCACCAAATCACGTGGTTTTTCAGCTCTTTACCACCACCCTTTAGTCAACTTCTGTATTGTTGTCTGATATTGTGTCAATCTCGCCACTTTTATCGGTGAGATGGACACTTTGCGAGCCGGGCATGCTGGGACTGTGAGGTCATAAGGGGGCATGGTCATAGGATGGCATGACCACCCCCCTTATGACCTCACATTCCCAGCATGCCCCGGGACTGTGATGTCATAGGGGGCAGGGTCACCGCCAATATAAGTCATAGCAGAGCGCACAGACAGCATTACAGACGGAGAGAGCGTCGTGTCAACATCTCTGGAAGAGAAGAGGGAAGAAGACGTCCCAAAAGACCGGGCTCCTCCGCTAGCAAAAGAGCGGCAAAAAAGAGCAGAAGATAGTGGAGGAGTCCGGCAGAAGGAAGAAGGCACCGGAGAAGAACCAGAGAGCGTGGAGACGACACCGGAGAGAGGGAGAAGAGGCCTGAGAGACCCCCGAAGTCAGAAGAAGACCCCCGAAGCTGCCTAATAAATTAAATTACTTTTAAAACCTGTGTAGTGTGTTTTTTTTATTGACACTTTTTTCCCTAGGTAAATGGGTAGGGGTACCATGTACCCCATACTCATACACATAGGGTGCAGGGCCGGGATCTGGGGGGCTCCCTTATTAAAGGGGGCTCCCGGATCCGATAAGCCCCCCGCCCGCAGACCCCGACAACCAACGGCCAGGGTTGTCGGGAAGAGGCCCTTGTCCTCATCAACATGGGGACAAGGTGCTTAGGGGTGGGGGGGCCGCAGGGCGCCCCCCCCCAATGCACCCACCCCCATGTTGAGGGGCATGCGGCCTGGTACGGCTGGGGGGGGGTTCTCGCTCGTCCCCACCCCCTTTCCTGACTGGCCGGGCTGCGTGCTCAGATAAGGGTCTGGTATGGACCCCCACGCTGTTTTTTTCGGCGTAGGGGGTTCCTCTTAAAATCCATACCAGACCCAAGGGCCTGGTATGCCCCCAGAGGGGAATGCCCTCTCGCGCTTGCCACAATAGGAAAATGTGTTTTTCCTATTGCAGCCAGCGCGAGATGTACAGTACCCCGTCGCCGAGAACATTCTCGCGGCTGCGTACTGTATAGTTTGTACAAAAGTCCGTTGCCTTTGTGTACACACGATCGGACTTTGCTCCATCAGACTTTTGTTGCCGGAAAGTTTGTGCGCTCGCACAGCCAACAAAAGTCCGATGGAAACAGAAAAAGTTTGTCCGATGGAGTGTACACACGGTCGAATGTTGCTCCAAAACAGCCAATTTGCACGTCTGTTGTCAAAAAGTCTGATCGTGTGTACGGGCCTTTAGACTATAAGCTTCTTGAGGGCAGGGACTGATGCGAATGTATGATAAATATGCAAGGCACTGTGTAAATTGATGGCGCTATACAAGTACCTGTAATAAACAAACAACAACAACCAACAAGGGAATATACACAACAAAATTTGATGCACGTCTACTGATTAATGTCTGGTACAAGGTCATTCCCAGAAAGGGAGGGAAATCAATCTAAGGGATTCCCAGACAGCAGTAACACCTGACAGGGGTTCTAATCCTTTCCATTCAATCTGAAATACATTAGAAAATACAGTAAGAGAAATATTAATTTCTGTATAAGTGTGGGGGGTTGTATATCCATACTAGTGAATGTTACTGGTTTGTCTGGTATTTGAGATCGATGAGGTCAGTCTGCAACATAAGATCCAGTTGAAATGCAAACACTGCATTTGATAACCTTTATAAATGCATCACAGACTACACCCAGAAGCCAAACACAAAACGATCATGCACACTAGACCTAAGACTAAAGCCTGGTACACACAGGCCAAATTTTCAGGCAGCATTGGCCGGTTCAATAGAAACTGGCTGACATTCGGCCCGTGTGTACTGCAGCTGATCGGATGCCTGGCTTCTGCCGATGGGTCATGCCCAAAAGTGGTCTGCTGATCAGCTCCCGATCAGTGCTCTTAGCCAATGGCCGAGAGTACTGACTGCAGTGTTCTGGTGGGGGGGGGCGCCCCCCCCCTCAGAACACAATAGCACAGCAGGGGAGATCGCAGTACTAACCTTGGATTATTAGTACTACGGCTCCTCCAGAGCTGTCAGTTTTTTTTTCGTTCAGCCCAGCTGGCTTTTTGTTTTAGGCCCAGCAGTCCTTTAATGAAGGCTTTACACTGTTCTGTAGCACAGACATAAACAAGGCACTGATAAAGGGTGCAGCAATGGCTATACTTTACCTTGGAAGTCACTGTTTTTTTAGAGCTGGTTGAAATCTGAGCGATGTCATCTTCCTCCAACTCTCGAGCAACGTGCTTTTTGAAAGGATCTTGGGAGGAGAAATAAAAAAGTTGTTTCAGATGTGGGTTTCTGTGTCACTCACCGCTCAAAAGTATAATGATCCTGGCAGAAAAATTGATAACTACAAAGTGGGCTGATAGAGAACCTGGAGGAAAGAAAGTGGAGGCGATTCTCAGAGCAATTAGTCATAAACCAGCTGTCATTTCTAAGTGCAGGTGACAAAGTGGTTGCTATGGCTGACAATTCCAGGTTTCCTCCATATTAACCCATCTTATATTTGGCTAGAACTAGCAAAATTAACCCCATATTGTCTCATTTTAAAGGATAGATGAATATTGTATGTGCGCCCTCCTGCCACATTCATAATTTACTAAATACAATAGCAAACCTCAAAATGTAAAAAAATGTAGATGCACAAGCACCCCCCATACCCACCCCTCCGGCCACATTCATTATTTCTATAAATACAATAGCAGACCTCAAATGTAAAAATTGTAGATGTGGGAACTAACCTCAAAGCAATGTTGTTAAATATTTTTAACCCTAGTGCACGGGGCAAGTATACCAAATTGTTCCTGAGTTATGTTACATTTTATGCCCGGAGAGAGATATTCCTCCACTGGAAGGACGCTACACCCCCTAAGGCAGGGATATGCAATTAGCTGCCCTAAGGTGTCTTCATGGTGCCTAGCAATGAACTCGGTGCTCCCAATATACAAGCTTACCTATGCCAATCGCAATTGCTCTAACAAATTCAACAAGATATGGTCGGGATGGATAGATGCATGGGGTACAGAGGTAGCAGATGACATTCGAGGAATTGCTGATGTACCTGCTCCATGATCATGAACCACTGATAAGATCTTTTGAATAAATACCTACTGTTTATACTAAGTAAAACCAATTATGCCTTTCCCTCCAGGACCTCCTTGACTAATTTCGCTGTGATCTACTGCCTCCAAACCTGTATTTCCCTGCAATGTTATGTAACAGCTTTAAACACCTTTCTCCTGTCTATGTGAACAAACCAACTGTCTTGCGACAACCAATGCAATAATACAACTGTAACTAAATGGGTATATGCATCGCTTGTAAACTAATTTTGAATAAACATTTTTCTTGTGAAAAACTGTAGATGTACTGTACAACCAATCAGCTTCTAGGTTTTATTGTCAATTCTTACTTGAACAAGCTGAAGTTAGAAGCCGATTGGTTTTTATGCACAGCTGCACCAATTTTAGTAAATCTCCCCCATTATGTTGCTTCTACAATAAAAAAATAAATAAATAAAAAGCCTCCTGAAAGCAAATTCTTTAAAAGTTGAAGTTCCTCATCAGGTTGTAATTCACTTCTGCACTTTAAGTCATGATCAATCCTGATGGCTGGCACTCTTCAGTGCCCTCATGTATCACTAAATGTGCATAAACCTGGTTACATGCCACCAATGATCTGCAGACCAGGATACACTGAACAAAAACACAAGACGTCTCAGGTGTTTGAGATGCATACACCCCCCCATCCCAATATTGTGGGTGTTGTACTATCCCCTAGTGTTTCTCAAATCCAGTCCTCAAGGCACCCCAACAGGTCATGTTTTCAGGCTCTCTATTATTTTGCACAGGTGATTTGATCAGTTTCACTGCCTTAGTAAGTTACCACAGCTGTTTCATCTGAGGGAAATCCTGAAAACATGACCTGTTGGGGCGCCTTGAGGACTGGAGTTGAGAAACACTGTCCTAGGGTAACTCAATGTACAAAGGTGCAAGTGCCTCATTGGACAGTAGGGTCAAGTCAAGACTTCTAGATACCATGTCTGGCTCAATGCAAGGGTCCCAAGATACAGATAGGTGGATTTACTAACAATTAAAAAGTACATGCAAGCACTGTATATTGTATTCTGCTAGCTAAGAACAGGTCTGCGTGAAGAAGGCAAGCTATATGTATACCTGCAGAGGTAACAGCTGAAGGCGATGCAGGTCTGTCCTTGTAATCTTCGATGTCGGCGTCTATAAAATTTGTCTCTAAACTAAATGCAGATTCATGTTTGGTATCTGTAAATTCTTCTCCTTCCTGGGTTGGATCTTCAGGTTTATGGTCACCTTTGTCTTCATCATCTTCTACTTCAGCCACAAGTTCTGGAACAAAAAGGTCACATTTTACATTTTCTGATCAGGACACAGGTAAGAATAAAACAGAATTGACAGTTTATACCATTTTGCTTTTAATACATACAAATGTGCCCCAACTACCAGACTGTAATATATAAAATTTACAAGCTAAAAGGACAAAACAAACACTATGGGACCATAGCTGTCTGCAGCCTTGTCAGCTCTCTCCTCACCTGAACTCCTGTGTCCCCCGGAATGTGATGTACAAAACTATAAAACTTGCTCACATAAGGATATCAATTTATTTCTAGCTTGCTAAAATAATAAAAAAAATACAGTTGCAGTAAACATTTTGTTTTTCTGCTCCCTAGCAGCTACTCAAAATGTATGGGAATGGGAACACACGGGAGGCAGGTATTTGAACAGTCATAATCTATAAATTAAGAGATACAAACTACCTTCCCACTTAATATAGGAGTAACATGAAGAAATGTGTGTGGTGGTGGTGGTGGGGGGGGGGGGGATGTTGGGGTATTAGAAGTGGCTTGTAGAAATTCGTAGCTACATCATTTAGCTACAAAGCAGTTCAAGCTAGGGTTACATAAATCTATGTGCAATATAAAATATCCAAATCAAATACCAGTATGTTTCTATCAACCCAAATAAAAGAACTATCAGAATAAGAATCATATGTGGCGAATCACGTTCAAAATTCTACCTTGGAAAAGGCATTGTTTTAGCCAGAACATACGAGTTTAAAGTGATTGCAAAGTCTTGTTTTTTTTGCATATAAAAATTACAAAAACATGTTATACTTGCCTTCTCTGTGTAGTGGTTTTGCACAGAGCAGGCCGTATCCTCCTCTTCTCGTGTCCCTCTTCTGTGCTCCTGGCCCCTCCCTCCTGTTCAGTGCCCCCACAGCAAGCAGCTTGCTACAGGGGCACCCGAGCCGAATCACAGCTTCCTGTGTCTATTAAGACACGGAGCCCCGCCCCCCTCTCTCCTGATTAGCTAGCTGACTTTGAATGTATCAGCCAATAAGGAGGGAGAATCTCTGACGTCTGAGACCCTCATGGACATCGCTGGACAGAAAAGGTACCTCAGGTAAGTGTTAGGGAAGCTGCTGCACACAGAAGGCTTTTTATCTTAATGCATTGATCGCATTAAAGCGGAGTTTCACCCAAAAGTGGAACTTCCGCTTTAAGCACTTCTGGCCCCCTTACATGCCCCATTTGGCATGTCATTTTGGGGGGGGGGGGGGGGGGGGGCGCGGGAGTGGGTACCTTCTTTTTAGTGGGACTTCCTGTCCCACTTCCTCCTACCTCTTCTCGGTCGCCTAGGCGACTCCTCCTCTCGCCCTAGGCAGCTCCTCCCTGCCAGCAATCTTCTGGGAAACATCACAGGTCCCAGAAGATTGCCTGGCCAATAGCAGAGCACATCGCGACTCACACAAGCGCACCCGGCCGTAAAGCCATAAGCTGTCACAGCGGGGTGCCCACAGTTGCTATGACGGTGCCGCGGAGAGGAGGGGGAGAGGAGCAAGGCTCTGGGCGGCCGCATTGCTAGACCTTGGGACAGGCAAGTGTCTGTTTATTAAAAGTCAGCAGCTACACTTTTTGTAGCTGCTGACTTAAGAAACTAAAAAAAACGAAAAAAAAAAAAAAAAACACAGGTGGAACTCCGCTTTAGGATAAAAAACCTTCTGCCTTTAAAACCACTTTAACTTCCTCCTACTACAGTGTCTTAGTGCAACATAAATCCACCTGATTACTTTGAAAAGCCATTGGACATCCCAGATCTCTCTGATGAAAACTGGGAAGAACATCCTAGTACGTATTTTGTCTCCACCATTTCCGCTAGGGACAGAATGATACAGTTATGTATCTTTCACAGAATATTTTATACTCCATTAATGTATACTACATTAAGGCTCTTCTGAATATGTAAAAGGGATAGTCCTACATGCCATAAAATGTCACAAAAGCATGGGTGATTTACTCCACACGCTTTGGAACTGCGAAACAATATGACAATTTTGGTCATTTTGGTATAGCTACGAATTTTAATTTACCCAATATGTGCAGTCCGAAGTGGTGTATAGTAGCGGTGCTGGAGGACGTTGATTTACGCTCATATGAAAAACAATTCCTTTGTTTCTTACCATTTTATGCCACCAGTAGTGTTGTAGTGGATACATTCCACAGTAATCTCCCTCAATCAATGGAAGACCTTGATCAACCAGGTATTACCAACTTATAAACTCACCTTTAAGGCTAGCGGGTTTCCTAGTAAATTTGAGAATTTGGGGCCTGTGGACTGAACTTTCTGATACCTGTGTATTGCCTGATCTCTGATCTGGACTCACACTGTAAAGGGAGTGGAGTGGGTTCACTATATTTCAATGAGGCTTAGGGACCTCTATTTCTATGTGGTACCCCTGTAATGAGATTCTTAGCCTCAAGTTTCTAATGTGCAAATACTACATGTGCAAGTGTTCAGTTGTTTGAAGTTTTGTTTAGTTTTGAACTGTTTGATAGTCCCGCTAGTTTGGGAATTATCTAAAGATTTTTCCTATTACAATAGTTTCCAAAATACAATCGACTCCCTTATATAAAAACAATTGTAGATACCCTGAAACAACCGACTACAAATAATGAGCGCTCCTGAATAAAGTAAAAATTAAAGTTAGCAAGTAAAGTGCATATTGTAATGTATGTCCAATTATGGAACCAAGATTGAGCTGCTGCCGTGAAAACTTGCTGGAAGGGCGCCCTCAGATGATGTCCTAGATGACAAAACGTGTCGGCGTGGCTATATGACTATGCTTGAATCATATCCATTGAGAAGCAAAGCCACTGTTTGAAAATCGCGCCACATTACTGATGTCCTTAGAGGATATGACAGTGTACTTAATGCTTTATCTGCCGTTTTAAAAATTGTACGTGTACTTGCTACTGGGGGGGTGATATATTGAATAAATGAATACATTTTATCAACCGGATTACGCTATGGAGCACTTTATTTTCCCCTTTTCACATGAATGAGCTCACCTAGACAGTGACCCGATCCACCTGCTAGCAACTAATCGTCAGTGGTGTCCCTGAGGAAAAGTTGGCCAATATGAGTCCACGATTGTCTTATGCCTTCTAACCCGCTACGGTCTGGTAAGGAGTGAATCTATAGGGGGATCCTTTACCTCAATCCTGCATATTTATCGGAGACAGTAGGGCTCTGTTTGCATTTGGACAGTATTTCTCCTGCCTGATTAATTAACAGGGATATTACATATCACATATTGAGAAAGAACTTTGCAACAGTGTCACCGAGTTTTTTGGATGAGACATTTGTTTGGATAAGACTTTCTGACCAGTATAATTAAACAACTTCCTTATATATTGTCAAAAAGAAATGATGTCGGCGAGCTGCCGGTAAACATATTATTGCGTATTATCTGTAACATGTTTCTATTGTACTCCTTGTGTTTTAAATACCAAAAAACACAAATTTGTGGGGGGGGGGGGGGGGGGGGGGGTGATGAAGAATGATATATGATTTCTGTATAGTGCACCATACTTGACCGTTCCTAAAAACGGGGTATTAGTAGTCCTAAAGTGTATCTCTCGTCTAAAATTATGCATAGTATATTATACTTTCCTCAAACTATATACAGGATATAACTGCTTTGTATTTCTGTTATTTCAATAAAATGTACATGCGGATCCAGCCAGCTTACCATAGCAGCCTTGCTAAGTTCTAGCAACACCTCAATATTTTCCCCCTGTAGCCACATGTCAAACCTTGAATTCATATCACAGTTCAGTCCAGCTCCTCTGAATCTAAAATATTAGGACACACCTCTTATGCCACGTACGTTTTTTCCGTCAGAATGAACTCTGAAGGTTTTTCTGACGGAGTTCCGCTGAAACTGTCTTGCATACACACGATCACACCAAAGTCCGACCGTCTAGAACACGGTGATGTACAACGGGACTAGAAAAAGGAAGTTCAATAGCGAGTAGCCAATAGCTGCCGTCTCGTACTTGCTTCAGAGCATGCGTCGTTTTTTGTCCGTCGGAACAGGAAATGGTTCCGGCGGAAAGATTTAAAACATGTTCTATTTCTAGGTCTGTCAGAATTTTCAAAAGAAAAAGTCCGATGAGGCCCACACACGATCGGAATGTCCGATGAAACGATTCCGTCGGACTTTTCCTGCCAGAAAGTCTGACCATGTGTACGCAGCATTATAGTTATTACAGTCTATTCTGGGAATTGTAGTTTATCAATGCAAGAAGTGCTGCAACTCATGACATTGCAGGGACGCTGCTTTTCAGAGCTGAGAGATCCTGTGTAAATTCTGCACTTTGAATGGATAGAGAGGAAAAACAGGCTGTAGTTACACAGGTATAACTTATGTAAAAAGGTTTGTTTCATCTGTGTATCACCTGAGGCCAGTCATTTCATTGGGTATAGGTAAGGGTTTACAACCACTTTAACCTCTTGCCACCCGTGCTATAGCCGAAAGACGGCTACAGTGTGGGCCTAAATTGCCGGGAGGGCGTCCATGTATGTCCTCCCGTGCATGTGATGCCTGCGGGGCTCTATGTAATCAGCGAGTCCATGAGACTCGGCTGATCACAGATCGGACAGGCTTGAATGGAGGAGAAGATTTGGATGCCGCACACCGGATGTAGTCAAAAAACTTCACTTTATTGAAAAAATGGGATCATCAAAATAACAAGACTGTCATGCAGAAAGTACAGGTAAGCTGACGCGTTTCGCACTCAGGACTGAGTGCTTACTCATAGCTATGAGTAAGCACTCAGTCCTGAGTGCGAAACGCGTCAGCTTACCTGTACTTTCTGCATGACAGCCTTGTTATTTTGATGATCCCATTTTTTCAATAAAGTGAAGTTTTTTTACTACATCCGGTGTGCGGCATCCAAATCTTCTCCTCCATTCAAGCCTGCCTTGTCTAGCATTCAGCCAGCACCTGGAACTCTTCTGCTCTGAAACTTCCACTTACACCTGGGTCAGTGTCAGCCTGAGCGGTGGAAACACTTTCTTTGCTTGATCACAGATAGGAGTAAGGGGCAGATCCTGGCCCCTTACCACGTGATTAGCTGTCAGCCAATGACAACTGATCAAGTGATGTAAACAGAAGTCGGCAATTGGCTTTTTTCCCCCCACATTTACAGCGTAAGGGGGAAAAAAAAAAAAAAAAAGCAGATTACCGTCTTGTGTAAACGGGACATCGGTCCCGCACCCTCAAGACCCACTGCTGCCAAGCAGTGCCCATCAGTGTCGCCCATCAGCACACATTAATGAAGGAGAAAAATTACCTGTTTGCAAAATTTTATAACAAACTATAAAAACAGTTTTTTGTTTTTTTTAAATTTTCGGTCTTTTGTTGTTGGTTTAGCAAAAAATAAAAACCCCAGTAGTGATTAAATACCACCAAAAGAAAGCTCTATTTGCGTGAAATAAAAAAAAAGGTAAAAATGTCATATGGGTACAATGTTGCATGACTGCACAATTGTCATTCAAAGAGTGACAGCGCTGAAAGCTGAAAATTGGCCTGGGCAGGTAGGGGGTTTAAGTGCCCTGTAAGAAAGTGGTTAAAAGGTAGAAATAGAGAACACAAGGAGCAACTCTTAGTGTTCACTATTCTAAAGATTGGCATATAGAACATAATGCGGTGTCCCCAATTAACAGCAAGAGAGACCTATGTATAGTTTATGGCGCCTGCATATGGGGGGCAGCCACATTTGAGCTGTGCATATGCAGATCTGCATGCTGTTTATTAGTACTGCACTGTCAATGTGCTTTGCTGTTCTTTGCAGTGCAAGCCAGCTCAGATAGACTGGACAAAAAAAAAAAATAGTACTTGGAGTATTGCAGCAGCTACTCAACTGGAATGCTCAGTGCTTGTCTAATATTAGAAAATATAAACAGCAAGCCAAATCAAATTTACTTTCAGGTTAAATTTACAATAACCATGCAGTATATGTACTCTCAAAAAAAAAAAAAAAAAAAAAAAAAAAACCCACCCACTATAGTTGCCCTTTTAAAATCGCAAAACCACGTTTGGTCAAAGTGCCCCCTGCTGGTGAAACAAAATCACTTACTTTCTCCCTCTGCTTTTTCACCAGACAATTTGTCCGCCGCCACGTCATCCTCTTCCCCATTGTCCTCATCCTCTTCTTCAGAGGCCCCTTCTTCCTCCTCTGCTCCACTTTGCCCTTCTGCTTCTTCAACACCTTCATTATCATCATCATCATCTTCATCATCATCATCCTCCTCCTCCTCCTCCTCGTCATCAGAGACATGCTTTAATGTGGCCAGCAGCTGATGGTACACACTGGCATTCTCTGGCTCACTTTCAGGCTCACTTCCACTCTCATGCGACTCTTCCTCCGAGCTTTCAGGCTAAACATATCACATTGTCAAAGGATAAATCATCATGAGAAATAAAATATTCACTTTGGAAATGTAAACAATGGTTTCCTTAATGGACCAATATTATAACTTTCATGCAGCCCTTTCCTTTGGAGACTCTAATAATGTTTATCTTTGTATTCATCTTTCTAAATATCAGGCAAGACAGGACCATCCCAAAACTACAAAAAACTACAATAGACACAATCTAATAAAATCAAAATTAGTTTTCGATACAGCTAAATGCTAGCTTCTTTCTTCTTTTAGACTCCACCACGCCTTTAACGCTTTCACGACCACATTAACGGGTCAGCATGCGATGGTTAAAATAAAAATAACTAATTTGCATACCTACACAATTTTTAAATAAGGCTTTACTTGACTCAATATTTTAATAAAAGAACTCTGTTTTTACCATAGGCTGACAAAAGCACAAATAAAATGTAATTTTTTTTTTTTTTTTTTATTACTACTGTCATTGTACCCAACAATTACAACAATAAACAGGTGCACACTGCCACCTTCAGGCTGCATGCGGATATAAAGGACACAAATTAATACATCTCTGAAATCACTAATACATCAATAAGTGTATTTTAAAATGCAAGCAGTCCAAGTACATGGTGTCAGTATTACAGTCCCAGTACAGCAGGGCCAGAGTTTGAGAGGAGGAAGCAGAACAGGGAGTCAATCAGCTCACGTGCCGACAAGAAGCATGCTGATAGAAAGCAGATTGACTAAGAGATGAGCTCATCACTGTGCTGCTTCTCATTTCACTGTTCAGTCACAGACTGGGGCAGGTCCAGAATGAACTGGCCTCAAAAGATGTGGGTTAAATGATGCTGTTCTTGCTTATATGTGATCACTTAGCCATGGTTGATATTGTGATCACACTAATGGCACAAACTCCGATTGGTTCCCAATGATTAATGGGTACCTGAGGTGTCAGCAACACTCAGGTTTGAGAGCCATCAGTCATGCAAAGTGTCAGCTGGTAGCATTTAAAGAAATTATGTATAATAATGCATCCTCATCACAGTCCATCATGTTAAGGAATGTTAATAGTAATGCTGTGGGACGGAAGGAGTTAAAAAGCAACCTGTGCTGACAGAAATACTTAAATTTTTCGAAGTTGACCAATTCTTCTCTAATTGCTAGTAGACTGGCTGTCAAGCTGATCCAATAGCTTTTAATCACTTACGGACCACCCAACGTCATTATACGTCGTTATTTTGAAGAGGGATATTGTTGTTGTGGCCGCAGCTAGCTGCCATAACCTCAGTATCCTCTTCTTCAGCGGGCGGTCCGCTTTCAGATAAAAGTGGTCTCTACGGCGGATTCGCCGCGAGATCACTTTTTAAATCGTCGGCGGGAGAGGGCCCCCCCCCCCTCCCGCCACGCTCCGGTGCCCTCCGTCACTTACCGAAGCTGTCGGTAGCGGTGGAGGAGATCGCGTCCTGTCTCCTGTGTGGTATGGAGATAAGTGAGGGTAAGATGGCCCCCACCCGTCTCCATATCATTGCAGGATGGAAGAGACGTCAAAATGCACTTCCACCCATAGCACTTAAAGAGACTTTTTTTTATTTTTTACTTTTTTTCAACTGACATCACTTTTTTTTTTTTTTTTAGTGTAAAATAGGAGGTCTCATAGATCTCATATTTAAGAGGTCCTGCCATGCTTTTTTTCTATTACAAGGGATGTTTACATTCCTTGTAATAGGAATAAGTGACTTTTTTTTTTAAAGAACAGTGTAAAAATAAAAAATAAAAAAAGTAAAATAAATAAGAAAAAAGATGTTTTAAATGCGTCCTGTCCCGCCGAGCTCGCATATGAAAACTGTGTTCAAACTACACATGTGAGGTATCGCCACGATCGTTAGAGCGAGAGCATTAATTCTAGCCCTAGATCTTTTCTGTAACTCAAAAACATGCAACCTGTAGAATTTTTTAAATGTCGCCTATGGAGATTTTTAAGGGTAAAAGTTTGTCGCCATTCCACGAGCGGGCGTAATTTTGAAGCGTGACATACTGGGTATCAATTTACTCTGTGTAACATTATCTTTCACAATATAAAAAAAAAAATAGGGCTAACTTTACTGTTGTCTTATTTTTTTAATTCAAAAAAGTGTATTTCCAAAAAAAGTGCGCTGCGCAATTACGGTGTGACAGAAAGTATTGCAACGACCGCCATTTTATTCTCTAAGGTGTTATATATATATATAACATTTCTAATGTTTGGGGGTTCCAAGTAATTTTATAGCAAAAAAAACTGTTTTTAACCTGTAAACACCAAATCTCAGAAAGAGACTTAGTCCTTAAGTGGTTAAGTAACATTGGTACCTCTTGTGGTAGAGCATTCCACATTTTTACCGCATTTACCGCAACCCCTACCTTTTGTGATTTTTTTTTTTTTTTTTTTTAATCTTCCACAGGTAAATGATGCCCTACGTACAATCTTTCGGATAAAAAACGAACTGACAAATCTTGATAATAATGGAGAATCGGCTGTCAGCTGCTTTATTGAAAGGCTATACAGGGGGAAATCGGTGCTTGTAACTGCCCCCATTGCCGCACCAATCACCCGTGAGGCTGCCTGACCCCCCCTGCAACACTGAGGATGCCTGGCCCGATACAACAGGTATCGGGTCAAGCTTCGAAAAAACACAGAATTGTTGACATTTTTGCAGATTTATTAAAAAAGAAAAACTGAAATATCACATGGTCCTAAGTATTCAGACCCTTTGCTGTGACACTCATATATTTAACTCAGGTGCTGTCCATTTCTTCTGATCCTTGAGATGGTTCTACACCTTCATTTGAGTCCAGCTGTGTTTGATTATACTGATTGGACTTGATTAGGAAAGCCACACACCTGTCTATATGAGACCTCACAGTGCATGTCAGAGCAAATGAGAATCATGAGGTCAAAGGAACTGCCTGAAGAGCTCAGAGACAGAATTGTGGCAAGGCACAAATCTGGCCAATGTTACAAAAAATTCTCTGCTGCACTTAGGCTCGGTTCACACTGGGGCGACTTGGGATCCGACTTGTACGCCCTCAAGTCGCCCCAAGTCGCTCCAGAAATAATTTCAATGGGAGTTAACGCTAGCGTCTTAATAGACACTACTGAAGTCGCTCCGACTTCAGAGCGTACTCCCTGTACTACTTTGATCCGACTTCAGCCTATTGACTATCATTGAAGTCGGATCAAAGTCGGATCGCCGTCTCGCATGATCCGACTTCGGCATGCGACTTGTGCTCAGATGATCTTGAGGGGAACTCCGCGCCAAATTTTAAATAAAAATCCGGCATGGGTTCCCCCTCCAAGGGCATACCAGGCCCTTGGGTCTGGTATGGACCTTGAGGAGAACCCCCTACGCCGAAAAAACGGCGTGGGGGGTCCCCCCCCCAATCCATACCAGACCCTTATCCGAGCACGCAGCCCGGCAAGACAGGAATGGGGGTGGGGACGAGCGAGCGCCCCCCCCCCTCCTGAACCGTACCAGGCCGCATGCCCTCAACATGGGGGGTTTGGTGCCTTTGGGGAGGGGGGCGCGCTTCTTCCCTCTTCTCTTCCAGAGATGTTGACACGACGCTCTCCCCAGCCAGAATGGTTTCTGTGCGCTCTGCAAGGGACTTATATAGGCGGTGACCCGCCCCCTTATGCCGTCACAGTCCCTGGGCATGCTGGGTCTGTGACGTTTTAGGAGGCGTGGTCACCGGGTGATGACCACGCCCCCTTATGACGGCACAGCCCCAGCATGCCCTGGGACAGTGACCTCATAAGGGGGCGGGGTCACCGCCTATATAAGTCTGTTGCGGAGCGTTCAGAGACCATTCCAGCTGGAGAGAGCGTCGTGTCAACATCTCTGGAAGAAAAGAAGAAGGCAGAAGTCCGGACCACCGCTAGCAATTGAGCTGCAGAAGATAGCGGAGGAGCCGGCAGAAGATGCGGACACCGGGAGGAGACGGCGGAGAGACCCCCGAAGTCGGAAGAGGACCCCCGGAGCTGCCTAATAAATTATTTTAAAAACCTGTGTACTGTTTGTTTTATTGACGCTTTTTTTCCCTAGGTGAATGGGTAGGGGTACCATGTACCCCATACTCATTCACATAGGGTGGGGGGCCGGGATCTGGGGGCCCCCTTATTAAAGGGGGCTCCCAGATTCCGATAAGCCCCCCGCCCGCAGACCCCGACAACCAACGGCCAGGGTTGTCGGGAAGAGGCCCTTGTCCTCATCAACATGGGGACAAGGTGCTTTGGGGGGGGGGGGCGCACACTGCGCCCCCCATGCCCCAAAGCACCCCCCATGTTGAGGGCATGCGGCCTGGTACGGTGGGGGGGCCGCCAGCGAAGTCGCCCGTCATGGAGGCGACTTGAAGTCGCCTCGTAATTTGCCGAAGTCGTGCCAAAGTCGCGCTGAAGCCGCGTTGAAGTCGCGGTACAAAGTCGCGTTAAAGTCGTGTTGCCCATGTGTGAACCGACCCTTAAGGTTCCTAAGAGCACAGTGGCCTCCATAATCCTTAAATGGAAGACGTTTGGGACTACCAGAACCCTTCCTAGAGGTGGCCGTCCGGCCAAACTGAGCTATCGGGGGAGAAGAGCCTTGGTGAGAGAGGTAAAGAAGAACCCAAAGATCACTGTGGCTGAGCTCCAGAGATGCAGTCGGGAGATGGGAGAAAGTTGTAGAAAATCAACCATCACTGCAGCCCTCCACCAGTCGGGGCTTTATGGCAGAGTGCCCCGACGGAAGCCTCTCCTCAGTGCAACACATGAAACCCACGTGGAGTTTGCTAAAAGACACCTGAAGGACTCCAAGATGGTGAGAAATAAGATTCTCTGGTCTGATGAGACCAAGATAGAACTTTTTGGCCTTAATTCTAAACGGTATGTGTGGAGAAAAGCAGGCACTGCTCATCACCTGTCCAATACAGTCCCAACAGTGAAGCATGGTGGTGGCAGCATCATGCTATGGAGTGTTTTTCAGCTGCAGGGACAGGACGACTGGTTGCCATCGAGGGAAAGATGAATGCAGCCAAGTACAGGGATATCCTGGACGAAAACCTTCTCCAGAGTGCTCAGGACCTCAGACTGGGCCGAAGGTTTACCTTCCAACAAGACAATGACCCTAAGCACACAGCTAAAATAATGAAGGAGTGGTTTCACAACAACTCCGTGACTGTTCTTGCATGGCCCAGCCAGAGCCCTGACTTAAACCCAATTAAGGATCTCTGGAGAGACCTAAAATTGGCTGTCCACCAACATTTACCATCCAACCTGACAGAACTGGAGAGGATCTACAAAGAGGAATAGCAGAGGATCCCCAAATCCAGGTGAGAATAACTTGTTGCATCTTTCCCAAAAAGACTCATGGCTGTATTAGATCAAAAGGGGGCTTCTACTAAATACTGAGCAAAGGGTCTGAATACTTAGGACCACGTGATATTTCAGTTTTTCTTTTTTGGGTGCTGTGTGTACATTAATGAGTAAAAAAATAAACTTAAATGATTTTTAGCAAACGGCTGCAATATAACACAGAATGAAAAATTTAAGGGGGTCTGAATACTTTGCGTCCCCAGTGTGTGTGTGTATAATATAGATTGATTGATATATATCAATCAAAAAAGTGTATATTTTGCGCTAACCAAATGAATATACAGAAATAAATTGTGTAATAATACTGCGCCGACTAAATGAAAAAAGCAGCCAACATAACCAATAGACAAATGGTGAAAAAAATAAAAAGATATAACAATGTGGCGCTAAAAAGAAACAGTGTCCGTTATCGGGCAACCACCAACCAGAATATTCGTCTGGAGGTTAACTGCACAATAAAGTTTTATTGAGATGGAACTCAACTAAACAAGGATAAACAAGTGTATCAACAAAATCCTACGTGTATAGGTGGTGTATCGACTTATGTGTAAAATATCGAATCTACGTGCTTGAACACATGTGACTAGTGCTCATGACATAAGAGTTCAATAACTCTCTATGAAAATCGTAAACTGATAAGCATACATATGCGTACTCTCCAAGGAATGTACATAAAAAAATGTGACAGTAAACATAGAAGTGTGTCCTCCTAAGAAAAAATATAAGTGACAACAAAGAACTGCAAAGGTACACTTTCATAAAACCATTGGTAAGCTTAAAAATGAATGGGTGTAGAGTCACAACCAATGCATATTGGGTGTAATCAGAACATCAAAACAAATTGGTGTCTGCCAAAGAGTTCAATAATGTATGTGTCCAGTGTTAATAGAGACCAGCTCCGATACTTCCAATGAGTTGAATCCCCCTGGTCTATAATGACTGGGATAGACCTTAAAGTGACATGGCATCGGTAGATGTATGTAAACGGTTGAAATACCCTTACCGGAATAGGTGGACTCCCTAGCCGGAGGCTGGGAGTCAGACAGGGCTTATATCGCAGTCATCCAGGGATGGTTATCCCACCAGAGATAGATGCGGAACTTTATCCAGGCACAGTGGAGCGTGATGACAGCTACTCACCGATCATCCCAATTGTAGTCTCGCAATCTTGGAATCTCCTTGGCGCGGATATTTATGCGATGATGTATATATTCAAAATGCAGGTCAACCCAAGGGGTGTGTATCCCTCAAATAAAAAGAATGGAAAAAAATCCTCCACATAGTGTGAATCCGCTTCATAAAAACGTTTTAATGAGATAAAAAATGGTTCTCTGGTTCCCAAACAAACAGGGCCCAGATAAAGACTGACAGTGTAAAAAGCGCTTAAAAAGAATGTGGCTCAGCAGGCATATCGGACCCGACGTGTTTCGTCCGCATGGACTTCAACTGGGGTGTATGCCTGCTTGCCACTATCACCCTTATATATATAAAATATAATAACAGACCTTCAAACACCTGATATCGCCATGTGAAGCGTAACTTCCGGGTTCACCGGAATGGCGTCCTGGGCGTTATCCATAAGAGATCGTGGGCCAATAGGGAGTCGATAGAGGACCAAGCCTCAATCCAGCCATCCAATAAAAATCCCCCAATGATCTATCCCAACTTGCCCTTTACAAAAAATGACGCGCAATGACACGCATACGTGACCCCTCAACCAATCATAACAATCAGGGCTGAGGTCACCTGGTATCGCAATGATGGACGAACGCTTAGTCCAATCGCTGCGTGCCCCTCAACTGCGTCTGTCAGCGTGTCCAGCCCGACGTAAACCACGCAAGCTGTTCACAGTCTTACGAGATGTGTCAATAGAAACGAACCCTGGAACGCATCTGCAGACCAAGCCTCAATACGGGCTGTGACTAAAGATCTCGCGAGCTATGCTGACAAAAACGGATCGTGAACCGCATCTGCAGCCTCGATGCGGGCTTTAAACGTTATGGGATGATAGTTTTACCCCTTCTACTAACTATCGGGACGTTTGATATGCATCATAGCCCGCATCGAGGCTTGGTCCGCAGATGCGTTTCACGATCCGTTTTTGTCAGCATATCTCGCGAGATCTTTAGTCACAGCCCATATTGAGGCTTGGTCCGCAGATGCGTTCCAGGGTTCGTTTCTATTGACACGTCTCGTAAGACTGTCAACAGCTTGCATGGTTTACGTCGGGCTGGATACGCAGCGATTGGACTAAGCGTTTGTACATCATTGCGATACCAGGTGACCTCAGCCCTGATTGTTATGATTGGTTGAGGGGTCACGTATGTGTGTCATTGCGCATCATTTTTTGTAAAGGGCAAGTTGGGATAGATCATTGGGGGGTTTTTATTGGATGGCTGGATTGAGGCTTGGTCCTCTATCGACTCCCTGTTGGCCCACGATCTCTTATGGATAACGCCCAGGACGCCATTCCGGCGAACCCGGAAGTTACGCTTCACATGGCGATATCAGGTGTTTGAAGGTCTGTTATTATATAATATATATATATATATATATATATATATATATGGGTGATAGTGGCAAGCAGGCATACACCCCAGTTGAAGTCCATGCGGACGAAACGCGTCGGATCCGATATGCCTGCTGAGCCACATTCTTTTTAAGCACTTTTTACACTGTCAGTCTTTATCTGGGCCCTGTTTGTTTGGGAACCAGAGAACCATTTTTTATCTCATTAAAACGTTTTTATGAAGCGGATTCACACTATGTGGAGGATTTTTTCCATTCTTTTTATTTGAGGGATACACACCCCTTGGGTTGACCTGCATTTCAAATATATACATCATCGCATAAATATCCGCACCAAGGAGATTCCAAGATTGAGAGACTACAATTGGGATGATCGGTGAGTAGCTGTCATCACGCTCCACTGTGCCTAGATAAAGTTCCGCATCTATCTCTGGTGGGATAACCATCCCTGGATGACTGCGATATAAGCCCTGTCTGACTCCCAGCCTCCAGCTAGGGAGTCCACCTATTCCGGTAAGGGTATTTCAACAGTTTACATAAATCTACCGATGCCATGTCACTTTAAGGTCTATCCCAGTCATTATAGACCAGGGGGATTCAATTCATTGGAAGTATTAGAGCTGGTCTCTATTAACACTGGACACATACATTATTGAACTCCTTGGCAGACACTAATTTGTTTTGATGTTCTGATTACACCCAATATGCATTGGTTGTGACTCTACACCCATTCATTTTCAAGCTTACCAATGGTTTTATGAAAGTGTACCTTTGCAATTCATTGTGGTCACTTATATTTTTTCTTAGGAGGACACACTTCTATGTTTACTGTCACTTTTTTTATGTACATTTCTTGGAGAGTACGCATATGTATGCTTATCAGTTTACGATTTTCATAGAGAGTTATTGAACTCTTATGTCATGAGCACTAGTCACATGTGTTCAAGCACGTAGATTCGATATTTTACACATAAGTCGATACACCACCTATACACGTAGAATTTTGTTGATACACATGTTTATCCTTGTTTAGTTGAGTTCCATCTCAATAAAACTTTATTGTGCAGTTAACCTCCAGACGAATATTCTGGTTGGTGGTTGCCCGATAACAGACACGGTTTCTTTTTAGCGCCACATTGTTATATCTTTGAATATACAGAAATGCAGTGCAGCTGCTTGTGCAAGCCCCAAATACCAAAAGACCCCAGAACTGTTATAAAATATAACAAGCGCGCATCCACAAGTGGTATTCTGATACAAAACCTTATATATGTATAATGTATATATTCTGTACTCCTACTTCTGGATCTTTCAGCTGCCTTTGACACGGTTGACCACCCCCTCCTCCTCAAAAAACTTTACTCCCTCGGTCTCCGTGACTGTGCTCTTCAGTGGCTCTCATCCTACCTATCCCAACGCACCTTCAGTGTCACTTACAATTCTACTTCCTCCACTCCTCTTCCCTTCTCTGTCGGGGTCCCCCAAGGTTCTGTTCTTGGACCTCTTTTATTTTCAATCTACACCTCTTCCCTGGGTCAGCTGATAGCTTCTCACGGCTTTCAATATCATTTCTATGCTGATGACACACAAATCTATCTCTCCACCCCTCAACTCACTCCATCAGTCTCCTCACGCATCACTAACTTACTAACCGACATATCTGTATGGATGTCACACCACTTCCTCAAACTCAACTTGTCCAAAACCGAGCTTATAATATTTCCTCCCCCACGTTCCTCTTCCCCCGACTTCTCTGTCAAGAGCAATGGCAAAACCATCCACCAGTCCCCACATGTCAGGGTGTTAGGTGTTATCCTGGATTCTGAACTCTCCTTTCAGCCCCACATCCAATCACTTTCCAAAGCTTGCCGCCTCAACCTCTGCAACATCTCTAAACTTCGTCCCTTTCTAACCAATGAAACCACAAAGCTCCTGATTCACTCCCTGGTTATCTCTTGCCTTGACTACTGCAACTCACTCCTCATTGGCTTACCTTTAAACAGACTATCCCCCCTTCAGTCCATCATGAATGCTGCTGCCAGACTCATCCACCTTACAAACCGCTCAGTGTCTGCTACCCCTCTCTGCCAATCCCTCCATTGGCTACCACTCGCCCAACGAATTAAATTCAAAATACTAACAATAAGTTACAAAGCCATCCACAACTCTGCCCCCAGCTACATCACTAACCTAGTCTCAAAATAATAACCTAATCGCCATCTCCGTTCCTCCCAAGACCTCCTGCTCTCTAGCTCCCTCATCACCTCCTCCCATATCCGCCTCCAGGACTTCTCCCGAGCCTCGCCCATCCTCTGGAATTCCCTACCCCAATCTGTCAGACTGTCTCCAACTTTATCCACTTTTAGGCGATCCCTGAAAACTTTCCTCTTCAGAGAAGCCTATCCTGCCTCCATCTAACAACTGCACTATTTTCTCCATTAGCTCATCCCCCACAGCTATTACCCTTTTGTATCACTTGACCCTCCCTCCTAGATTGTAAGCTCTAACGAGCAGGGCCCTCCGATTCCTCCTGTATTGAATTGTATTGTACTTGTAC
The DNA here is from genome assembly GCF_042186555.1 of Aquarana catesbeiana. Taxonomy (NCBI): domain Eukaryota; kingdom Metazoa; phylum Chordata; class Amphibia; order Anura; family Ranidae; genus Aquarana; species Aquarana catesbeiana. The sequence continues at coordinate 644,590,806 of NC_133327.1, forward strand.
TGTATGCCCTAATGTTGTAAAGCGCTGCGTAAACTGTCGGCGCTATATAAATCCTGAATAATAATAATAATAATAATAATAATAATAATAATAATAATAAATGTATAAGTGTGCAATTGAGTTGCTAAAATATATAATATATACTAACACAAATCTTAACGTGATGAAAAGTGCATATCAATATTTACCAAATACATGTAACCAATTGTGATGTGAAAATAAATTGATACAAATCACAAAATCAGCATCCTTATGAGTTCACAAGCCGTGAGTAGGCCAAAAACGCCAATATATTTATTGGAGGTCGACCGATATATCGGCCGGACGATATTTGGCGTTTATTTAATCGGCATCGGCCGATTGTGCTGATAAAAAAGGCCGCGCGACTTGCAAATAACTTCTGTAATAGAAGTCAATGCAAGTTGCCTGAAGTCTTCTGTGAAAAGACTTCTCTCCTCCTCTGGGCAGCCTGCCAAATCTGATAAAAAGAACCTGAAGTGATACAATGTTTACACTTATCAATGGACTGAACTCTGTGTGTAGGTGTTCTCAGTTTAAGCATTTAAAGACTAAATCTTTTCTGACACTTGTTGCTTACAAGTAAAAATCCTGTATTTTCTGCTAGAAAATCACTTCAAACCCCCAAATATTATATATATATATATATATATATATATATATATATATATATATATATATATATATCTTTTTTTAGCAGAGACTCTAGGGAATAAAATAGCGGTTGTTGCAATATTTTATGTCACACGGTATTTGCGCAGCGGTCTTTTAAACGCAATCTTTTTTGAAAAAATACACTAATGAATTAAAAAAAAAAACTAAGCAGTAAAGTTAGCCCATTTTTTTTCTTCCAAAAGTTTTGATTACCTGTTTTTGTGTACGGTATTTAATATTTAAGATATAGGGTTTTTTTTGTTTTTTTTAATCTAAATTATACATACAGTGTACTGATTGAAGGTTTGTTTTGTTTAATAAATGTTTAAATGTAAAAAAAATTCTGTATCACTTATTACTTAAGGTTGCTTGCACACTGGAGTGGGCATGCGTTGACGGTATAAAACTGCTAGTTTTAGCGGCGCCATTCGGCTGCTAGCGGGGCGCTTATAACCCAGCTAGCGGCCGAGGAAGGGGTTAAATGCGCCGCTGCCGAAACGCTTTGCAGGCGCTTCGGCAGCGGTGTGCATTCATTTCAATGGGCAGGAGTAGTGGAGCAGCGGTATGCACCGCTCCAAAGATGCTGCTTGCAGGACTTTTTTTTTTTTTTAACATCCTGCCAGCTCATCGCCTCAGTGTGAATATCACACTGAGACTGCAGGGGAGCCATTTTGCAGGCACTTTACAGGCGCTATTTTTAGCCCAAAAGTGCCTGAAAAACGCCCCAGTGTGAAAGGGGTCTAACTGTTAGATTTTATGAGATGAAGGGAAAAAAAAAAAAATCGGCCTAACATATCGGCCCAAAAAAAATCGGCATCATATATCGGCCATTGGCCACCGCGATTTCTAAACATCGGCATCAGAGAAAAACCCATATCGGTCGACCTCTAATATATACATATACACACACACCAGGATTTTGTTTGCTCTTGCAGCTTCCATTCAGCATTGAGTTGTACTGCTCACTGTTCTTCTTTAGCTATGTTTAGCCAGTCGGACAAATGTAAGGCACTTACCAGCTGGACAACCTGAGTCCTCTCTGCTCTCTGTGAAACTCTGCGATCAAAGGAAAAAAAAAAAAAAATCTAAATCAGTGCCATCCATATCATCATTTTACAGTGGAAAACTTACATTTTCTGAAAGTAAATTACCGGTATATAAAAATAAGTGAAATTGTTCAACTTTGCGTCAGGTATGTTCTATTATATACTGCAATATAAGGAAATTAAAAAAAAAAAAAAAAAAAAAAAAAAATAGTATTCCATATTTTAAAGGGGATGTATAGAGATTTTTTTTCTTTAATTATTGTCAGAACTATAACATTTTGCAAATGTAATTTTTTTTAGCTGTATACATATAAGTAAATGCATATAAGTGTTTGTAAACTTAAATATAAATACATTTGTCTCTTTAATGATTTTAGATGTGATTTTATTATAAATAGGTTATTTGTGCTTGTACTCTTTCTATATTATCTGGTTGATCCTGTCAGTTCCCTACTTCCTGGTTAAAAATGGACCATGCTTGTACGGAAGCCGATCCATGTTAGCATGGTCAATCTGCATTTCATGTCATCCTGTCTTCGATACAGGCAGGCTATGCGAACATACAATGTGCTTGTATCTTCTGTGGTCAGTGTGTAGCCATGCCCCTCAGCCCATCCCTCCTTACTTAATTGATAGCGGCTTCCCTAGACAGATCGATGGGTATGAACGTCATTTTCGGAAGTGATATTTGGTATGTCCTTGCTTTTTTTTTACCTTGGATACTGTAATGCTCAGCAACAAACGTCACTTCTGGAAGTGATGCACATGCCCACCTGCAGGTTCGCTCCAGGAAGGCGATCTTGTGACCTGTTCTTTCAGAATGTAAAAAAATACGTAAATCTTTTTATTTTTGTAATTACACAGGTGAATTGTTTAAAGTTGCACATTTACCTACTGGGAAATCTATAAAGTGAATCTAAACACAAAACATTCAATAGCTTGCCAGTCCTTCGATGTGGGGGCTGCATTTGTTTTCTTTTTTTTCCCCCTTTGTGTTCTTCGGGTGATTTGGCCAGTAACAGTTTCTATGTTAGGGCTCATTCACCCCACACTCAAACTGGATCTGTGAATGAATAAACTACAAATTTCTTCTGCCACCACAGCAGACTGACTTATAGTTCTCAATGGATTGTGAATGTGGTAATCAGCACACTTGTAGTCCACCGATTCTTCCTCCAGCTCCCTCATTGACAGCCAGTACAAAGATACAGGCAGAGAGCTAGAGGAAGAGTTTGATGGAGCCTGACACTGCACATGTAATCAGTGGATGCTTTATTTACAGACTCCTTTAAAAAATAATTGCAAACATTGAATTCTTTTTAAGGGTGAACCTCGCCTTTAATGAGAAGGGTCGCTTGTGGTGGTGTCAGCTGTCATAGTTGAACTCCAACTCCTCTGCTTCACCTTAAGTCTTGCACAATTGTACAGATTCCTCTCACAATGTGCATTAGAAACTGAAGCAAGTAAGGTGGAGCCTGCCACATTTCCTGGCTGAAGGATATCCTGCATCATCTAGCCCAGGGGTATCCAAACTGCAGACCGCGGGCTGGATGTGGCCCTTTGCTTGCCTTTACCCGGCCTTTGGGGCACTATTCCTTCCACTGGCACCAATGATGGGGCACCATTTCTCCCACTGGCACCAGTGATGGGGTACAGTAGGTGACCGCGATATTGTGTCAATCTCGCCGTTGTTATCGGCGAGATTTGACACCTGCGGGCCCGGTCGCGGGAGCCAGCGCCGAGCTGGCTCGCTCATCGGGAAAGGAAAACTGTTTTTTTCCTTTCCCGATGAGCGACAAGCATTGCTGATAGGTGTCTGGTATGAATCATGAGGGGGAACGCAGCGCCAAATTTTAAATAAAAAAACGGCATGGGTTCCCCTCCAGGGGCATACTAGGCCCTTAGGTCTGGTGCGGATTTTAAGGGGAACCCCCTACACAGAAAAAAACGGCATGGGGGTCCCCCCAAAATCCATACCAGACCCTTATCTGAGCACGCAGCCCGGCCAGTCAGGAAAGGAGATAGGGACGAGCGAGCACCCCCCCCCCTCCTGAACCGTACCAGGCCACATGCCCTCAAAATGGGGAGGCCTGCGGGCCCCCCCACCCCAAAGCACCTTGTCCCCATGTTGATGAGGGCAAGGGCCTCTTCCCGACAACCTTGGCCGTTGGTTGTCGGGGTCTGCGGGCGGAGGGCTTATCCGAATCCGGGAGCCCCCTTCAATAAGGGGGCCCCCAGATCCCGGCCCCGCACCTTATGTGAAGGAGTATGGGGTACATCGTACCCCTACCCATTCACCTGGGGGAAAAAGTGTCAATAAAAAAAAACAAAAAACACACTAGACAGGTTTTTAAAGTAATTAGGCAGCTCCGGGGGTCTTCTTCCGACTTCTCCGCTCTCTCCGGCCTCTTCTCCCGGTGTGCGGTTGTTCTGCCAGGCTCCTCCGCTATCTTCTGCTTTTTTGCTAGCGGTGGCCCGGTCTTCTCCGTCTTCTCAGCACTCAGGCTTTCACACTGGAGACACAGGAGAGGCCCTTTGCAGGCACTACACAGGTGCTATTTTTAGCGCTGTAGCACCTGTAAAGCGCCTCAGTGTGAAAGTAGCCTTAGACTAAGTTATCTTTATGAATACCCTGCGCTACTCCTCCAATTGTCATCTATTCCCTTTATTCCTTTTCCTCCCCCCCTTTGGAAGATCATTATACCACCACACTATTATACTACATATCCATTAAAGTTTTTAGAGCAGCTTTGTGGGCTCTAACCTATGTATTAGTATAGTTCACTTTGCTTCTCCTCTCCCTTTCTTAAGCGATATTAATCCCATCTGGCACAGTAAATTAAATTTGACGTAAGAAAAAGAAGGATGCGGAAGACAATATGCAATGAACTCTGGACAACACATTTAATGTCCTTTCAAAGATTCTTCGATGGGTGGCACCTGTGGAAAGAAAACACTGCTTAAAAGGACCATAGGTTAACAGTCCAATCAATGTCCAGATGAAGCTATGCTACTTCCCTAGCGAAACGCGTTGACATCACCAACGCCCGTGACACCACAGAAAGCATCCCCACATGTGTGGGTCTTGAGTTTTGCAAACAGCATCTCTACGTGTGTGGGTTTGGAGTCCCAAACGGACCTACTGCAAACAATAGGAAGTGCACACAGTGCCACGAGTCCCCCCCTTGGGAGAAAGACTTGGTTAACGCCACATGGGTTACTTATGTTGAGGATAGGACTACCACGAGACATCAGCGATCCTTAAAGAGGAAGTAAACCCAGGATTTATTCGCTTTTTTTAAAAAATATGCAATAATTAATTATTTGCACACCTCGCACATTTATAGATAGTTAAAAGGAGCTTAGCAATTACTTTTTCTTCGTTTTGTAAATTAAATCCTCTTCCTGGAATCAGCAGCGCCATCTTTGCTCTTTTTTCCTGTCTGCCGTGAACGTCATTTCCGCTCTTCCTTCGGTCCCCTGCCGAAATCTTGCACATGCGCGATCGCATGCTATCCAAGCCTCTATCTCGAGCTGCTTGGTTGTATGGATGTCTATTGAGATGCCCTGGTTCACTCCCCCTGTGTGACGTCTCACAGTCACAAGTGGAGAACCAGGAAGCAGATGGAGGAAGCCACAGTATCGCAAGGCTCCCGTGCTGTGCCATTAACAGGGGAAATAACACTGTTGACATGGAAACGGCACACATAGCGTGCCGTGAAGGGAACGACGGACTACGCATGCGCTGGTGATGTCATAAACGATTGCAGAAAGGATTGTGAGAAGATTTTACAAGTAAGTGAGGTTTCACAGGCACCGATCAGCAGCATTATCAGTGTAGATTACAATGACCTAAAGTTGAAGTAGAGAGTTTACAACTATTTTAATTCAGCGCCAAAGCACGGAAGGATGAGGGATCTTGGAGAGATTGGAGTGAAGAGTCAGCTGTGGTAATGAACCTAAGCCATGATAAGCACGTCTAAATAATGGACTCTCTTTATATAAAAGGCTCCTAAATTCCCTCTCCTCCTCATATACCGCTCATGATCTCTAGTCTCCTGATATATTGACTCACCATTCAGATTTTTCTGCAATGTTGGGGCGAATGCCACTTCACTCTTAGTGTCAATCAACCAGCACCTGTTTCAACTATTAACCATTGGTGTATCATCTGCATGTTACACACTCTCCCCCACAGAAGATACACGATTGGTAGAAGTCTGGGTAACAGGACAATGACTAATTGTCATCTTCTGAACTAAACAGGAACTGCATTGGCTATAATAGCCACAGGAAGCCTTACTGCAAATAATCTAGCGTGCTTCACTATTGTCCAACACAATGCATACCTGTAAAGTTTTCATGCAGGATTCCATCCATGGCACGGATCACTGTTATCCCGCACTCTGCATAGTATGCAATGCTCACCATCATTGACAACTCAATCTCAAGTGTACACAATTCTGTTATGAGACCCCCAAGTTTCCCACACCCCTGGGTTAATGCACAGGCTGGATGTCTACTTATAGCCATATTGGTTTAATACCAGGACCCAATTGAGAATTTTGTATGAAATTCTGTACGTGCATTATGAAAAGGCGTCCAGATGTCCATTGTTTTCAAAGAGTTTTGTATTGTTGTGTAATATGTGTGTCTCTGTCTATTGTCATTTTGATGAAGTAGCTTCCCAGGTACTGACATAACACAGATGATAACGTGAAGCTGCAATCCAAGCCGATTGTAGAAAATTGTTTCTTTTAAAGCTTAGGATGACCAGGAAAAAATGGTGCCCACACCTGTCCTTCCACCACTGCGCCTAGGATAATCAATCACTTGTGAGCTGCCACTTAAACAAAAAAATATTTTTAAACTGAAAACACCCTATGGATGACTAGTGGCGCTATATTCCTAATAAATAGAGTGAAATGACCGATCAATATACTCTAACATAAAAATATGATAAAATAGTGTATGGTGTAATCAACCAAAATGTATGTGTTAGATACAATTTCCTAGTGTGGTGTGTCACCACACTTAGGAAACTATATACCTGAAGTGCTAAATATATATATAACAATATTAAAAGGTGAACATCATTAGTTAATACATTTCAAAAAATGACATAAATTAACATAGTGAACAAAAATGATCAGCCTTAGTGACTAGGCTTCAGCATAATCTTGAAACGAAAAGCCGGATGAAAGCAAATGATGGTGAAAAGTCCACAATATATATGTAATTGTGCCAGAAACAAGAAAAGAAGATATTCCAGTGAGTGTCTCTATTTCACAATCCTGTGCCGTACTGTCCACCACAGGACAGTACTTTAACCCACTAACATGGGGGTTACCATGTGAGCACAGTCATCCACTGCTCATGGATGTTAGTGGGTTAAAGCCTTGTCCGGCCAAACACGAGAGAGTGTAAGGCCTCAACAGCTGGTGAGTTTGCCATCCGTAAGGGGTGGATTCATGTCACTGAGGTGTGGTGGACAGTACGGCACAGGATTGTGAAATAGAGACACTCACTTTTTGGAATATCTTTTAAAGCTTGTTAATAAATTTATATATCTGTTTAGATACATCCCAGAACTACCCTTTGTTACCATTAGTAACAGCTATGGTTTCCCAGTGATCTCTACTGGGACTCCCCCCCCTTTTTTTTGTATACTAAACCCAGGACCCTGCATTCACTATATTTGATCTCCCACAGAACATGGAAATTGCAATTTTTTTTTTCACACTGGGGCTGGTAAACGAAAGCTGCGCTTTTTGGCTGCTAGCAGGGCGCTTTTAACCCCTAAGAAGGGGATTAAAAACTCCCGTGTTGCGGCGCTCCCAAAGCGATTTTCAGGCACTTCTAAAGCACTGCCTATTCATTCCAATGGGCAGGGCTTTTTGGGAGCGCTAAATACAGTGCTCCCAACCCGCCCCAAGGATGCTGCTTGCAGGACTTTTCAGAACATCCCGCTAGCGCACCGCCCCAGTGTGAAAAGTCGCACTTAAACGAATGAGAGGCGGTTTTCAGGAGCTTAGCAGAGGCTTTTTCAGCGCTAAAGCGCCTGAAAACCGCCCCAGTGTGAAAGGGGTCTAAATATAAACTGGTAAATACCTTTTCTCATCAGCGGTATATAGCAGTCTTGTGACTTCTATCAGTGCCTGGTTAAAGCTTGTAGGAGGAGCTTTACTACTGCACTGGCTGTCCTATCAGGATGCAGGACCCCTGACCCTTTGTCTGAACAGTGCTGTTTGGCCCTGTGCTGATCATATGCACCCTCCCAAGGAAAAAAAAAAAAAAACTGCTCTAGCAATACACCCCAAACTGAGCATGTGCAGAGTGCCCCCAAGGCTCTGTTCTATCAGGAGAAGGATTGGGGATAATAAAAGGACGGGATGATTAGAGAAGACAGGATCAAACAGCCTTTTTACACAATGCAGAGGATTAACCCCCCCTCTGGTTCCATTGTGCGTATAACAAACATGCTTTACTGCATATACAAACACTTTAAAGTTGAACTTTAACACATAGTACACTTTAAAACTCACTTGTCATAGAATGGATGCTGCTCCCCAAATTCCTTCAGATGCTTCTTCTGCTTCTTGCTCAGTGCGCTCACATCCTCGTCCCCCCTCCTCTGTCTCCTTCGCTTCCCCATCTTCAGCTCACTCACACACGTGAGCTTCCCTATGCACAGGAGTCCAGTCGCCTACCGATGACGTCACGGGAGCAGCCACAGCGGCGGTAGGCAGGAGCCGTGCCGAGTCACCCAACGTCATCCGGAAGCGCGGCGGTTACTCAGCTGTCACTATGGAAGCGGAGAGGTCTCGTGTACCGGAGCGGTTACAGCGGAGGGATGAGGAGCGGCTGCGGGAGGTGGGGAAGAAGCGGCAGGAGAAGGAGGAGCAGACCGTGGTGGAGGAAAAGAGCGGCTACTTCAGCGCCAGCTTCGGGCAGGAGCGGGTGGCCATAGAGGAGGCTCTGGGCGGGGAAGGGGGCCCCGAGCTGCTGGAGGAGGCCGCCGGGCGGATTCAGGGGCTGCAGAAGCTGCTGAATGACAGCATCATGTTCCTTCCTTCCTATGACACCCGGCAGGCCCAGGAGCAGCTCACCCGCCTGCAGAGCGCCCTGGACGCCCGCCGCCAGCAGATCCAACCCACCAAGAAATTCACCTTCAAGACCCGGAAGAAGGAAGGTGTGCCCACCGCCATCGTCCAACCCTCCACCCCGGCCCCAGCTAAGGAGGTCCCCGTCGAGCCGGCGGCCCAGTGCGGCTTCCAGGGTCTCTCCGGCCAGGCGCTGTCCATGGGCGCCCAGGAGATCCGCCAGCAGGACGTCCAGCTCAGCCAACTCCGGGATTGTACCATCACCCTGAGCGGAAACCCCTCCACCCTGCACATGAGGGAGCTGAGCGGGTGCCGAGTGCTGAGCGGGCCCGTCTCCACCTCCATCTTCGTGGACAATTGCCACGACTGCCTCTTCGCCTTCCCCTGCCAGCAGCTGCGCACCCATTCCACCCGGGACTGCCGCTTCTACCTGCACGTCACCAGCCGGGCCATCATCGAGGACTGCACCAACCTTATGTTCGCCCCCTTCACCTGGAGCTACCCGGAGATCCTGGAGGACTACCGGCTGTCTGGACTCGACAGGAACCGCAACAACTGGGACCAGGTGGATGACTTCAACTGGCTGGCTATGGGAGAAAAGTCTCCAAACTGGAGCGTAATCCCCGAGGAGGAGAGAGTCACCCACTGGAACTAAAATCCCATACCGAGCTGTGTTCACTGAGGTGCCTCAGCTGAGCTTTACTTGCATAGAAATTAATATACCATAAAGAATTCAATCAGAACTGAGCTGGATACTGAAGAGGACTGCATGGATCTCCTGATGGATACCTTCATTTTACAGCTACTCTGGGGTCCTGCAGATCTTCTGTGGCCCTGTTTACCTGGAGCTACTTTAGGACCCTGCAGAACCTTTGATTGATCCTTTAACCTGGAGCTGCTCCAGGGTCCTGCAGATCTTCTTCTTTGGGCTTCCTGCACCTGAAGCTACCTTGGGGTCCTGCAGATCTTTGATGGGCTGCCTCCACCAAGACCTACTCTGGGGTCCTGCAGATCTTTTGTGGACCCTGTTCACCTGGAGCTACTATAGGACCCTGCAGAACTTTTGATGGATCCATTCACCTGAAGCTACTTAGGGGTCCTGCAGATCTTCTATGGGCTCCCTGCACCTGAAGCTAATCTGGTGCCCTTCAGATCTTCTATGGGCTACCTCTGCCAAGAGCTACTCTGGGGCCCTACAGATCTTTTGTTGGCTTCCTTCGATTGTAGATACTGTGGGGTCCTATTGATCTTCTTCTACTAAAAAAAAAATAATAAAACATATAGGGAAGGGGTGATCCTAAAGCTTGGTACACACTATTTGAGTTGAATCGCTATGTGGGTGGACCTGTCAGCCACTTTTTACCCAACATCCCTCCATTGAAAAAATCCAAAGAGCCAGGGCAGAAAATTGTCAGGCAAACTGCGGCTCCGATCAGATGCAGCCACTGTTCAGGTATTCAGATGGATGCTGGATGAAGCTGTCAGAATACAGTAGCCACAGTGGGATATTCCTCCATCTACTCTGTACCTTGTGGATGGGGAATTTTTCAATTTTTTTTTTGTTCAGCATGCAGGCTGAATGAAAATTAGCTTTGTGTGTGTATCCAGCTCAAGAGTATTCATCAGCAATGAGATCACAGTTAGCTAATGATGATATCCTCATCTTGTTGTATAATAAGTCTGTCTGCTGTTTAAACAGCCACAAAATAAGGTGAGTGTAGCTTCATTAGCTACCTGTGATCACATTGCTGACAGCTACTCTTAGAGACACCCCTTCCCATATATTTTTTCTTTTTAAGATTATGCCATTTTCCTATTGATGGACTGGGGGTTGAACTGCTCCTGGAGAAGCACACTGACAGACTGCACTGCATTAATCTTGGATTGACAAAGCAGAGCTCCCCTACAAGGTTACATTGTATACAAAAAACTACCCTGGATCCCTTCATTTAGAGCCGCTCTGGGTCCTGCAGACCTTCAGTGGGCTTCGTTCCTGTGGACCTATCCTGGGCCCCCACAGATCTATTGATTGCTTCTTCCACCTGGAGATATTCCTGGGTCCTGCAGATCTTCTATGGGCCCTGTTCACCTGGAGCTAATTTGGGGTCTTGCAGGTCTCTTGTGTGCTTCCTATACCTGGAGCTACTCTAGAGTCCTGCTAAGTCTAGTAGCAAGTTTTTCCCAGTTAGAGTTCCCCCACCCCAAAAAGGTTCTCGCTTTACATTCCATGAAATGAGGTATCTTGCTTTCTTCCTCTCAGTGTGGTCAAACAACTGGACTTTGAATGAATAGGATTACATCCATTAAACTGTTGCGCTATACCTGCAAATTAATGCAAATAAAGCTTTATATCCACTTTATTAACAGGGGTGCCTGCATTGTTACTCCATCAGTAGCAAACATTATTCCAGAAATAACTGCCGGATTACTGGTTATCAGGAGGTGCCATGCAAGACTTGTCTGTGGGTAATATATGAAACAATTGGGGCTGTAATCTAACGTGTAACATCACACCTTAAGGAACTCTGCTGCTAAACTCTAAAGTTCACATAATAGAAGAAAGTAAATAGTGAGGTTAGGAGTGCTTCTGAAGGGATGTTGGGGTGGGTGATTGTTCTATATTAGTGGAGTTTGGTTGTGCGGTCAGTGAACAAATTAACTTTTTTTTTCTGTAGGGAATTCATTTATTTAAAGGATAAATTCAGCTTATAAATACATAAATGCACATTTTGTTTTTGCAGGTAAAAACATTTGCATTTATTTATTTGTTTTTTTTTCTAGGGAGCCTGCGAAGCATTGCACCCGCAATCAGCAGATCATGGGTGTAATGCAGGCTCTCAAAATAACTGTCTGCTCGTACCTCGTATGGGCAGGCAGTTACTTAAGAGCAGAAAGAATCAATGAACTATGAAGGTGCTCACTAGCGCCCTCGCAGTTCATTGAGAACTACAAGCCATCAGCTGCAATGGCTAAAGATAGTTGTGGTTCATTCATTGACAGGAATCTCTGAATGAATGAGGTGGCTGTGTGGGCAGGGCCAAGCATGCCTGCATTATATGCAAAAAGTAACAGCAGGAGGGGAGAGAAGATCCCCCTGCCCATTGTCATAGAGTGGCAGAGATCAGTGGAATTGGCGGCTCGAGCTGGCACATGTTCCAATAGGTCATGAGAGCTCAACCTGTGGCCCTCCAGCTATTGCAGATTTACAAGTCCCATCATGCCTCTGCCTTTGTGATTCATGCTTGTAACTGTCAGCCTTGCAATGCCTCATGGGACTCATAGTTCTGCAACAGCTGGAGGGCAACAGGTTGAGCACCCATGCAATGGGTAACCACTTCCATACCGGGCCTATTCTGGCACTCCTCTCCTACATGTAAAAATCATAATTTTTTTGCTAGAAAATTACTCAGAACCCCCAAACATATTATATTATTTTTTTAGCAAACACCCTAGGGAATAAAATGGCGGTCATTGCAACTTTTTATCTCACATGGTATTTGCGCAACAATTTTTCAAATGTGGTGTTTTGTTTTTTGTTTTTTGGAAAAAAAACAGTTTCATGACTTAAAAAATAACAAAACAGTAAAATAGCCCAATTTTTTTGTATAATGTGAAAGATGATGTTATGCAGACTAAATAGATACCCAACATGTCACTGATTAAAATTGCACACACTCCTGGAATGACGCCAAACTTCGGTACTTAAAAATCTCCATAAGCAACGCTTTCAAATTATTTACAGGTTACATTATAGTTACAGAGGAGGTCTAGTGCTAGAATTGTTGCTCACGCTCTAATGAACGCAGCAATACCTCACATGTGTGGTTTGAACAGCGTTTACATATATGGGCTAGACTTACACGTGCGTTCGCTTCTGAGCGCGAGCTACCGGGGACAGGGGCGTTTTAAAATTTTTTTTTTTATTTTTTACACTCCCTTTTAATTTTTTTTTTTGATCACTTGTATTCCTATGATAAGGAAGGTAAACCGTCCTTGTCATAGGAATGGTTTGTGACAGGTCCTCTTTATGGAGAGATGTGTGGTCAATAACATCCCAAATCTCTCCTCCAGACTGGAAAGCATGAGAGATCGGAAAAAAAATGCATGATCTCATGCTTACCAGCCACGATCGTGGCTTTGTTTACATCCGTGGCCCAGACATGACGTCATAACGTCGCGCCCGGGCCACTGACCGTCATAGAGATGACTGGTGACCATATGGTCACCGGAAATCTCCATGGTTGTCATCCGGCGTGGCAGCACCGGATGGCGGTGGGAGGGGGGATATCCCCTCCCGTCACCTGTAAGAACGATCAAACGGTGGAACTGCCGCTGTGATCATTCTTATGGTACACAGAATATCCGGCTGAAAACAAGGATATCTGAATGGTGCCTGTAGCTGCAGGCATCATTCAGATATTCCCACTGAAAGTCAAAGGTGTCATATGACGTCTTTGGGCGGGAAGTGGTTAAAGCTGAACGCTAGAATAAGCAAATATTGTCTAAATACAACAGATATATGTTCCTACTTAAACTTGGTGTGCTTTGCATATTTCAGATCTGTTCACTAATCCAGTGTGATAGTGTAACTCTGTGCAGGAGCTTCCTGTATCAAAGATGGGTCACTGCTGCTCTCTCCTTGTGCAGTGTGACTGGTCTTGTCTCCTCCCCTTCCTGTAGTTCTCTGCAGCCAGCCTGTAGTTGGTGGAGTCTGTTGGGTCCCTCCCACGGCTCTGCTTTCTGCACAGGCTATGTACAGCACAGTGATGATTTGCTGCTTCTTTTACAAGTTAATATCTAGGTTTGCATTTGGTGCACTCAAGATGGATTTATATCCTTTGTGGCTTATGAGCAGTATATAGGGTTTTTGTGCCCTGAGTTCTGCTTTAAACTTTCAGTTTAGCAATAGTCACTTTAACTTGTCTCCCATCAATGAAATGCTGTCAGTTACACTGCCAACCAATAATTTTGCCATTAAAGAAACTTTACACTGCTGTGTTATGGTATACTTCAACTAAGTTTTTCCCAGGGATCCAAGAGAAATATGTGAATCTGTTGTGTTATGCAGAAATTAATGCTTAACTTTTGTGAAATATGTTTGGTTTTTTTTGTTTTTTTAATCAGCAGCAGGGATGGTACTTATGACTAAAAAGTGTCCCTTGTGCTGGTTGTTGCTGTGTTGCCTGAAAACAAATAAAAAAACAACCTGATGTATACTTGTACTGTAATATTGGTCTTTATGTGGGAAATATTCACAGAGAAACACCAGCAAGGTTGCGCTAAGCCCACCTTGACCTAAAACTTAGCTTTTATTCATAACTATCTAAAACCTATGGTATAGGACGTGGAAGTGCGAAAGTCATCAAAAATGGCAGGTGTAGATCCTTATAGGGCAATCCAAAATGGTGGCACAAATATACAACTGCCTTCATTACAGGGAGATCGCAACCAGACAGCAAATATGTCTTTAACTGACGTTGGTCAGTCTGAGTGGAGATGTGTATAAGGTAGGTCAGTATCCTGGCCACATACCACAACCTAAAGGCATGGATTAATACTGAGGGTTACTGTGGTTAATCAAAGGCTCAGCTACCCATCAACATCAGATATACCACAGTGCCCTACAAGCCTGGTAAAATATACTCCTATCAGTCCACAAGAATCTCCCTTATTCTCATGCGGCTAGATCCACATTGCCCCAATAAACAAAGTGCCCATAGAATGAAAGGCAGTTGTATATTTGTGCCACTATTTTTGGATTCATGCACTATTTCCACATTGCCCTATAAGATTATACACCTTGGACTTCCTTCCATTTCCTATATCATGGGTTTTAGATATGAGTAAAAGCTAAGATTTAGGTCAAGGTGGGTTTGGTGGGTGGGTATAGCGCACCCTTGCTGGTGGTTGCTGCCTGAAATATTCTGTCCTTCAGTTGGCGAGCCAAGAAAAATATTTAAGCGGAACTAAATATACCTACTTTTTCTTCATAGTCTGAGGTCCAGGAGGGGTCCCTCCACAACTCCTCCCAGGTGCCAGTCTTCAGTTCTCTTGATTGGCCTATGCAGGCATGACGATATTTCCTACACAGGATTCAGTCATTCCGACACACAGGGACTGTCCTGATGATCTAATCTGAACTAATACATGTGCAGCTCACATTACATGTCACAGAAGGCTGCCAGCAGTCAGGTAGGTGTTTATTATCACAGAAGAGACATTGCATGTCTCTTCTGCGATAAATAGCCTGCCTGTTTTTAAGTTGTTTTTGTTTCCTTGTTGCCTTCAGTTCCGCTTAAAATCATTCTTTTTCTTGGCAGCGGTGGAGGCTTCCATATTTCTGTCCTTACTGGTTTTGTGTTTATTTTAAAACAAATTTACTGTAGCATTTTAGATTTTAAAGTTTACTTTTTTCACTTTTTTTTTAATGTATTACACAATCTAATCTGTTAGTGTTAGTTAACCCAAAAAAACCCCATCCTGTTTCCTTAAAGCATGTTATACAGCACCGTGCTTGTACTGTGTCATTTGGCCCCCTGTAATACCTGTCTAATCCTGCCAGTTTCTACCTTCCCTCTGTACGGTGACTGATATATCAGGGCTTCTGTATTATAACAACAAGTTCCCCTGTGCCTGTGTTATATCTTTAAATATGCTTATCTGTACTGATAACACACCATCTTCCTGCGATCATGTGACTCCTCAGCTCTGCCTCTCCTCTCCGGTGTCCTATCGAAAATAGTCCCCATCGGATAGTGTCCGCCCTGTAGTGTGCAGGTGCTGAGGAGACTCCGAAAATCTCCGAACATCAACATCTGGCCATGAACTCTACACGGCGCATGCGCACTTAATACCACATTCTGTCGCACACTCCCGATGCTCATACAACTTGCAAGGGGCAGTGTGCCTACAGAATGCACACAGCTGGGGCGGACAAATCCACCCCCTCAAGCATCAGGAGCGTGTGACAGAATTTACTATTCATTGCGCAGACGCCGTGTATACTTCATGATCATTTGTTCTTCTTCGGCGACGTTCGGCGTCTCCTTTGTCCTCTGTACTGCGCAAGCGCTGCGCCTGCGCAGTACGGGGCGGACACTATCCGATGGGGGGACACTTCTCGTCAGGACACTGGCTGATGTCGGCTGCAGTGCTCGGCCCCGCCCGCTTGAACTGTCAGCTAGGCAGAGGAGAGAGGCGGAAACTGATCGCAGGAAGTCGGTGTGTTATCAGTACAGATAAGCATATTTGTGATATAACACAGACACAGGGGAATTTATTGTTATAATAAAAGGGGATAGGAACTATAGAAGTGGCTTAACAACCACTTTAAAGAATACATTTGCTTAAAATGTTCTCTAATAAAGGCTTTTCACAATGTAATAAAATACTTACATTTTAAAAAAGAAGTATGGGGTTATGTTTTTTTTTAAAGATCATACTTACCTAGCTGGATGCAGCATCGGTCCCCCAGTGCTTCTAAGACTGAGAACCGAGCGATCGAACACCGCAAACTTGCCTGACTGAAACCCCATAGATCAGTGGTTCTCAACTCCTGTTCTCAGGACCCACTAACAGGCCAGGTTTGCAAGATAAGCCCAGGTTCACATTGAGCTGCGGGAATGATGTCAGTCCTGATTTCGGCGACAATTTTACAGACATCTGTGCGGGTTTCTGCACAGATGTCAATGGAAACCGCACCCCAAAATTGCAAAAAAGTAGTACAGAAACTACTTTTTTAAATCGGTGCGGCGACGCAAATGCAGTGTCGCACCGATTAGGACGGTGCCATTGCCGGCGATTGCTGCCAATTTGACATGTCAAAACACACCAATGTGAACCAGGGCTAACTGAAATACATCACAGGTGATATAATTTGCTCTCAGTGATTGCAGTATTCTAGTCTGCATCTCCCCAAGGTATAACTTGAATCTGTGGGGTATTGTCAAGAAGAAGAAATTTGTGTTTGAGGCTAGTGGACTTTAATGGTACCATAACAATTTTACCACTTAAGGACCGGGCCTATTTTTCAAACAAGTTTGTTTACAAGTTAAAATCTTTTTTTTTTTTTTTTTTGCTAGAAAATTACTTGGAACCCCCGAAACATTTTATTTATTTATATATATATATATATATATATATATATATATATATATATATATACATATATATATAATGTTTTGGGGTTCCAAGTAATTTTCTAGCAAAAAAAAAAAAAATTTTATATATAATAATTTTTTTTTTCTAACACCCTAGAGAATAAAATGGCGGTCGTTGCAATGCATTTTGTCACAGAGTCTTTGCGCAACAGTCTTACAAGCGCACTTTTTTTGGGAAAAAAATCACTTTTTTTAATTAAAAAAATAAGACAACAGTAAAGTTAGGCCAATTTTTGTATATTATGAAAGGTGATGTTACACCGAGTAAATTGATACCCAACATGTCACGCTTCAAAGTTGCACCAGCACGTGGAATGGCGACAAACTTTTACCCTTAAAAATCCCCATATGCGACGTTCAAAAAAACTCTACAGGTTGCATGTTTTGAGTTACAGAGGAGGTCTAGGGCTAGAATTATTGCTCTCGCTCTAACGATCGCGTTAATACTTCACATGTGAGGTTTGAACCCTGTTTTCATATGCGGGCGCTACTCACATATGCGTTCGCTTCTGCAACGGCAGGACGGGGCATGTTTAAAAGCTATTTTTTATTATTTATTTATTTATTTCATTTTTTATTTTTACACTGTTCTTTAAAAAAATAAAAATAAATAAATTGTCACTTTTATGTGTAATGTAATGTATAATGTAAACATCCCTTGTAATAGAAAAAAAGCATGACAGGACCTCTTAAATATGAGTTCTGGGGTCAAAAAGACCTCAAATCTCATATTTACACTAAAATGCAATAAAAAATAAAGTAAACTTTAATGTCATTTGAAGAAATAAATAAATGTGTTGCCTTAAGAGCTATGGGCGGAAGTGACGTTTTGACATTGCTTCCACCCTGCAATGGTATGGAGATGGGTGGGGGCCATCTTTCCCTCACTCATCTCCATACCTAACAGGGAGAAGGACGCGATCACCTCCGCTACTGCCAGAGGCGGGGGGCACTGGAGAGCGGCGGGAGGGCCCTCTCCTGCCGCTGATAAAAGTGATCTAGTGGCGAATCTGCCGCAGAGACCACTTTTATATGAAAGCAGACCACCCGCTAAAGAAGAGGATACCGGTGTTATGGCAGCTAGCTGCTGCCATAACGATACCCCCTTTTTCAAACAGCCGACATATAACGACGGCAGGCGGTCCGGAAGTGGTTAAAATACACAGAAGTGTAAAACAAATAGATTTTTATTGAATTGACTGACAGCATATTAAAACATACATATTTATTTAAAATGTATATCTCAGTCTATTTATTCAGGGGGGGTACAACTAACAAAATGGCAGTACCAGTTCACCCTGTGTCAGTTAAATTGGCACGGTTGACATATTTTACGGGTGTTCACCGCTTCCTCAGGAGCTTTTGTTTGCATACTATGATGTTATAAGAATAGAGACAGTATATAACACTACAAAAATAAGATAAAGAAAAAAACAAGTTAATCATAATATATGTAATGGGACGTCACATCACATGATCAATAATAACAGCATAATAGTAGCGATCATGGTATTCCTCCCAGAAGGTGATCATGACCCTTACCAAAGGCAGCAAAATAGGCGCAGACCAGAAAGAGTGGGTCCGCCCCGGCAGACGCGGGAGCCCCCCGCAGGCCAGGAACGGAGGCAGCCAGGGATATGTTAGAGATGGTAACAGAAAATTTTATAAATCCAATCCCAAGCTGTTTGCCAATAATCTATATACAATATGACAGTGGTCAGAAGCTTATGGTAATATAGAGTCGTCATACCGAGGGTATACAGTAGCTTCAGTAGACAGCCAAAAGGTTGCTCTGGAGTGTTTAAACTGAAACCAATTGTGTAGTCTCAGTAAAAGGTCAAGGATTGCTCTGATAGCATAGCCAGCAAATGCTATAGGGAGAGGAAAACTGGGTAAATATGGAGGTTATTTACTAAAGGCAAATCCACTTTTCACTGCAAGTGCACTTGGAAGTAAAGTCGCTGTAGATCCGAGGAGGACATGCAAGGAAATTAAAAAACAGCATTTTAGCTTGCACATGATTGGATGATAAAATCAGCAGAGCTTCCACTCATTTCAGATCTGCCCCTTAGATTTAGAGCGACTGCACTTTCAAGTGCACTTGCAGTGCAAAGTGGATTTGCCTTTCATAAATAACCCCCTATATGTCCTAGTCTGTGTGGGTAGTAGTGCCAATCTCTAAGGATATCTATACAAAGATAGCATAGGGAGAGCAATGTATAATCGATCAAATAAAATCAGTCAATCAACTTTACCTTGAATTCCAATCACGTGCCGTATGTTAATATCTGTTAGTGCAATTGACACAGCTGAGAAAGTTTTCTTATATACTAGCCTTGTATGACGGCCTCTGTCTTGCCATTAACATACGGCACGTGATTGGAATTCAAGGTAGAGTTGATTGATTGATTTTTTGCTTTCCCTATGCTATCTTTGTATAGGTATCCTTAGAGATTAGCACTACTACCCACACAGATTAGGACATATACTTACCCAGTTTTCCTCTCCCTATAGCATTTGCTGGCTATGCTATCAGAGCAATCCTTGACCTTTTACTGAGACTACACAATTGGTTTCAATTTAAACACTCCAGAGCAACCTTTTGGCTGTCTACTGAAGCTATACTCTCGGTATGATGACTCTCTATTACCATAAGCTTCTGACCACTGCCATATTATATATAGATTATTGACAAACAGTTTGGGATTGGATTTATAAAATTTTCTGTTAATTCTCTAACAAATCCCTGACTGCCTCTGTTCCTGGCCTGCGGGGGGCTCCTGCGTCCGCTGAGGCGGACCCACTCTTTCTGGACTGCGGCCTATGTTGCTGCCTTTGGTAAGGGTCATGATCACCTTCTGGAAGGAACACCATGCTCGCTACTAATATGCTGTTATTATTGGTCATGTGATGTGACGTCCCATTATGTATAATATGATTAACTTGTTTTTTCTTTTTTTCTTTTTTTTGTAGTATTATATACTGTCTCTGTTTTTATAACATCATAGTATGTGTGACGAACCCCTGTCCTCAAACTGGTCTCTGTCCGCCGTAAATGCTTCCTCTGTCCAGAACCAGCACTATCCAAGACCCTTTAGCCCACCCAGTCACCAGACAGCACCAGTCTTGGAGTGGCAAACAAACTCATCTATTATCACACATGGACACAACAGATAAAATAACTCAGAGACTCTTTCCTCCCACCCTTGGAAAACAGGGCGGGTTAGACTGTCCAATGACAATAGACATACAGGTCAGGTGTTTTCAAACTTCTCCTCAGTAAACAGTCTTAGCAGGGGGCTGCTGGAGGAATCCCCCCTCCCTCCATAGAGAGAAACATCCCATAATATCCAGAGCAGACAGACACAATAGAACATTGGAATACAGCCCCACCCCAAACTAGCACAGCAAATAGTACACAACACAATGAGACAACACACAATATATATACATATATACAGCATTGAATCTGACTAGCACAGATCAGACTGGATTTCTCATTCACCTTGCAAAGAGTATTGTTCCCTTACAATCCAGGGTCCCCAGAGTCTGTGTGTCTTGGGGGACATGGACCTGAATCTAAAGTAATGCCACCTCAAGGGTCTCCAGGCATACAGCTCACAACGAGCACTGTTCACCCAAATGCCAGGGCCCATAATTGGTCGGCAAGAGGCTGGCATTCAGTCCCCTGCAAAAGCCTCTGTCCTGGCTAGGTCTGTCACATTTATCCCCTTTTGGCAGGCGACTAACACAGGAGGAGACCCCAGACGGGTTGACTCCGAAGTTAGTCAGTAGTTCCAGTCCTCTAATGCCGGTATCCACACACTACCCCAAACAAATTGTCCCAAACATAGCATTACTCACCCAGCCAACCTCTGCCCCTCTCAGAGAACATGCCCGCCGCTTGGGAGAGGCCTAATCTTGCCGTTCTCCCTGAAGTCCTTTCAGCCACTGGAGAGAAGACAGGGTGACTGAGCTCACTTCATCATGCTGTTGGGGATCTGGGCCGACTGCCCAGAATCCCTGGGGTATACAAGTGGAGACTGAAGTCCCATCCACTTTTGGTAGGTGAAAATCTGCTTGGTTGCCAGCCCTTCTGCTGAGTTGCTGTGAGTGGAGACCGCAGTCCCATCCACCGATATCAGCTCAAGCTGCAGTTGTGTGTAGGGGCCAGTAGCATTCTGCCCTGTTAGCACTTCAGCTGAGGACCCCACATCATCCACTCCGGCTAACTGTTGGGGAGTGACCGTCACCTTCTCACCTTGGGCCTCCAGAACCGCTGCAAGTGTAGGGCAGAGGTCTTCTTGGACCCTCTGTCCAGTTGTCAGCGCTTCAGCTGCAGAAGTTTTCTGGTGACGCCACAGATTCTGCTGGCAGAAAATCCCATGTCTCTGCCAGTATTGTGGGAGAAAGGCCAACGGCCTCTTCTCTCCGGGAGGCTGAAGCTGCTGTTGGTGTTGGGCAGAGGCTAGCAGAGGTTGGGCAGAGGCTAGCAGAGCTCTGCCCTGTTGTCAGCCATTGCAGAGCCCAATACCGATTTCCTGCTGGACCAGCCTGTCCAACTCAGTCACCCATTGCTCCTGGGGCCGCTCTCCCAGGAATTGCATCCATAACTCCCGTTGTTCACTGGCCTGCTGCTCTGGGGTTGGAAAGCACTTGCCCTGTTGCATTCCAGCAACCTGGAGGGCTCTAATCCAGTGTCTTACCCGAATCTTCTGCCTGAGCTCCAGGTATTCTTCTGCAGACACAGTCCTGGGAATTGCTGAAAGCACAATCCGCAGCAGCCCCGGGAACCCTGATGCCAGATCCATATCTCCGCTGGGGTGACCGAAGTCTGCTCTCCCGATCTTGGATCCAGGTGGAGGTTTGGACTTCTTCACAGCCAGGAAGCACAATCCCACTGCTGCCAACCAGTTGTGACGAACCCCTGTCCTCAAACAGGTCTCTGTCCGCCATAAATGCTTCCTCTGTCCAGAACCAGCACTATCCAAGACCCTTTAGCCCACCCAGTCACCAGACAACACCAGTCTTGGAGTGGCAAACAACAAACTCATCTATTATCACACATGGACACAACAGATAAAATAACTCAGAGACTCTTTCCTCCCACCCTTGGAAAACAGGGCGGGTTAGACTGTCCAATGACAATAGGCACACAGGTCAGGTGTGTTCAAACTTCTCCTCAGTAAACAGTCTTAGCAGGGGGCTGCTGGAGGAATCCCCCCTCCCTCCATAGAGAGAAACATCCCATAATATCCAGAGCAGACAGACACAATAGAACATTGGAATACAGCCCCACCCCAAACTAGCACAGCAAATAGTACACAACACAATGAGACAACACACAATATATATACATATATACAGCACTGAGTCTGACTAGCACAGATCAAACTGGATTTCTCATTCACCTCACAAAGAGTATTGTTCCCTTACAATCCAGGGTCCCCAGAGTCTGTGTGTCTTGGGGGACATGGACCTGAATCTAAAGTAATGCTACCTCAAGGGTCCCCAGGCATACAGCTCACAACGAGCACCGTTCCCCCAAATGCCAGGGTCCATAATCGGTCGGCAAGAGGCTGGCATTCAGTCCCCTCCAAAAGCCTCTGTCCCGGCTAGGTCTGTCACAGTATGCAAACAAAATCTCCTGAGGAAGTGGTGAACACCCGCAAAACATGTCGAGCATGCCAATTTAACTGACACAGGGCGAACTGGTACTACCATTTCGTTATTTGACCCCCCCCCCCCCCACACACACACACACACACACTGAATGAATAGACAGAGATATACATTTTAGATAAATATGTATGTTTTAATATGCTGATGTTAATTCAATAAAAATCTATTTGTTTTTTACTTCTGTGTATTTTAAATTGTTACAGTACCATTAAAGTCCACTAGCCTCAAACACAAATTTCTTTAATATGATAGGATGTAGGTAGCCTTTTCTACTATTATTAAACGATTGGCACTCCAATTAAGTTGTCAAGAAGAAGATGAGAGACACCAGACCCAACAATGCGGATGAGCTGAAGGCCGCTATCCCAGCAACCTGGGCTTCCATAACACCTCAGCAGTGCCACAGGCTGATCGCCTCCATGCCACGCCGCATTGATGCAGTAATTCATGCAAAAGAACCCCCTGACCAAGTATTGAGTGCATACTATACTGTACATGGACATACTTTTCAGTAAGCCAACATTTCTGTATTAAGAATCCTTTTTTTTATTGGTCCGATGTAATATTCTAATTTTCTGAGATACTGAATTTGGGGTTTTCACTAGCTGTAAGCCATAATCATCAAAATTAAAAGAAAGAAATGCTTGAAATATATCATTCTGTGTGTAACGCATTAATTAAAATATGCGTTTCACTTTTTGAATTGAATTACTGAAATAAATTAACTTTTTGATGATATTCTATTTTTATGAGATGCACCTGTAGATAATGTACCTGAGTAATAAAACTGGATTTTCTTTTTTGTTAATATTTATTATTGTAAAAGAAGACATAGTGGGATATTTTTCTTTGGGAAGATAAAACTTAAAAAAGTCCAGTAAAGAGACACTCAAATTTTTTTTCGCCACATGTGTTCGCTAAATGTAAACTAAAGCTGGCCATACACTATACAATTTTCCTGTTCAACTTTCCTTTAGATTTACCAAAACCATATAATATGAGGTCAAACCTAAACCCTTTCAATTTGTATGCAATCAGACAGGCCCTTGCACTACATAGTTGAAGGTAAATCTAAAGGAAATTGAATCAGAAAATTGTATAGTGTATGGCCAGCCTTAGTTTTAAAAAAAAAATACTCCCCCAAAAAAGCAACATTTTTAAGTAAGTTTACAATTTTGTGTTGGGCCGCATTTATAGCCATCTGGGGGCGCAGTTGGAACACCCCAGCTTTAGAACCACTTTAACTACAACTCTATGAATCGTTTACTAAAATAATTTTTTATATTTTTTTAGTCCAAAAGCTGACTCCATAGTAATCCGAATTCAATCCGTATGTTTGTTAACGCAAATAACACGTGTCAAAACTGAGTGAATTGAGCCCATATGTGCTAATTTTAGATGACTTGGAGGCCATGTTTCTTTGAGTCTCTGTGTGAAGTGAGAGTTCCTTCATTCTAATGTTGTCAGGAGACAGGGTGAAATATTAGGTCAAGTAGCCGATTGTGGAAGTTGCCATTTATCTGTCTACCTGCTAATCACCAGCAGAATGTATACCAGGTCACAGGCTTACCGAGGTTAGCTTATGGGTGTCCTGAGCACTGGCCTTTTACAGGCTTAACCTCCACTGCTTGCATGCAACGCCTTCTGTACTCCAGAACACCGCCGCCTCCTCCGGACTGCGATGTCTCTTGTATACAAACACACGTGGTTTGTACTTACAATTGTACTCAAAGGTTTGCATCCCGTGGCAGAAATCATTAAATTTTGCCATTGATATTTAAAATATGACTGATCATGCCAAAAAAATATTTTATTTAAAGGGTAACTCCACTTTTTTTTCCATGGGAAAAAAAGTTGCAAAAAAAATTAAATAAACTAACATAGCCTATACAATTGCGACTTGTCATATTGTAATTGAATGTTATTAAAAAATACATTTCCTTTTTAATCTGCAGCATTGTAATTTTCTGTAAAATGCAATATGGCAGCCTGGAGGTTCTCTGTACACAGAATGAATACAAAATGCCACCCAGAAACCATATTTTCCTGCTTGTGTGATTGGCTCACTGATTTTCCCAGAAGTCTACACTAAGATACAAGTCAGATATCAGGCACCCCCTGCAACAAAAATGACATTTTTGGTGAGATACTCCCAATTTAGGGATAAGCCCACAGTTTCGAGTCGAACGTAAGTTCGACACGAACATCTGGTGTTCGTTTGTTCTAAAACGAACCGAACATATGGGGCGTTCGCAGAAAATTTGAGCACCGCGGAATGCCCCATAATACACTGCGAGATCGCAGTGCATTGCTGTATGATGATTGGCCAAAGCAGGCACCTGACCTGCATGCTTTGGCCAATCACAGCACGCTCTGCTGAGAGAGCCATAATTGGCCAAAGGCAGGGTGCCTTTGGTCAATCATGGCTCAGGGGGACTAAGTCCACACCCCACACTATATAAGGCTGCTTACACAGCGCCCATGTGTAGTGTTGTTGGCGTGGACAGAGAGATAGCTTGAGTTAGATTAAGCAGGCAGGTTATTCAGTTAGTGGCAGTGTATTTGATATATATATATATATATATATACAGTCAGTCCAGTGTATATATATATATATATATATATATATATATATATACACACAAAAAAATGCAGCACTGTGTGATACTGAACCTTACAAATGCATAGATAGTGCCATAAACATTGAAAATCAATATTGCTAAAAAATGTAACTTTGAACATAATTTTTTTTTTTTTTGTGTAGCAAGCAAGCTCACAGTGAATGGAATTTTGTATTATTTCTTAATATCAAGTGTCCAAAAAAAAAAGATTTTTTTTCTCCCAATTTTCATCAATCCACAGAGACAAAAGTGCAAATTGGGGTATTATACGTATTACTGTCCAAAAAGTGACTCTAGTGATGATAATCCTGATCAGATGAGGGTGACTTACAGCCCCCTATGTGAATGCACTCACCTCCAACAGTGTGACCGCACACTTAAGTTTGGTCCACATAAGCAGTTGAACCCCTCCTGGGCTCTAAGTGAAACTGGCTCAGCAGGATCCCACAGGGAAATCCAAAGAAGTCCTCAATTTTAAAACAAGAAAGAGGCTGGATAGTGCATTATCACTAGTTTAAAAATTCAGCAGCTTGTACAAACATGTATCCGAGCTCCTCCACCGTCCTGGCCCCTCCCCTACATGTGACGACACAGAGTTAATCACGTGTCTTCCTCAGGGCAGATCCCCCCTTAGTTTCACTTAGAGCCTCAGGAAGGGTTCATTTGCTTATGTGGACCAAACTTAAGTGTGCGGTCACACTGTTGGAGGTGAGCGCATTCACACGGGGGGGTAAGTCACCCTCATCCGATCCATCTGATCAGGATTTTCATCACTAGAGTCACTTTTTTCAGTAATATGTATAATACCCCAATTTGCACTTTTGTCCCTGTGGATTGATGAAAATTGGGAGAAAAAAACTCTTTTTTTTTTGGACACTTGATATTAAGGAATAGTGCTAAATTTCTTTCACTGCGAGCTTGCTTGTTACACAAAAAAAATATTTTTATATGTTCACAGTTACATTTTTTAGCAATATTGATTTTCATTGTTTATGGTATATATCTATGCATTTGTAAGGTTCAACACCTTGGCACGCCTCACAGCTTCTTGCACACTGTAATCTAGAGTGACGAGACCAAAATAGAGCTTTTATGGTCACAACCATAAGTGCTATTTTTGGAGAGGGGTCAACAGGGCCTATAGCGAAAAGAATACCATCCCCACTGTGAAGCATGGTGGTGGCTCACAGATGTTTTTTTTGGGGGGGGGGGTGAGCTCTAAAGGCACAGGGAATCTTGTAAAAATTTATGGAAAAATGAATGCAGCATGTTATCAGAAAATACTGGCTGACAATCTGCATTCTTCTGCACTAAAGCTGCACATGAGATGCTCTTGGACTCTCCAGCACGACAATGACCCTAAGCACAAGGCCGGGTTGATCCTCCAGTGGTTACAGCATCAAAAGGTGAAGGTTCTGGAGTGGCCATCACAGTCTCCTGACCTTAATATCATAAAGCCACTCTGGGGAGATCTCAAATGTGTGCTTCAAGCAAGGACTTTGCATGACCTGGAGGCATTTTGCCAAGACAAATGGGCTGCTATACCACCTGCAAGAATTTGGGGCCTCATACACAACTATTACAAAAGACTGCACGCTGTCATTGATGCTAAAAGGGCAATGCACAGTATTAAAGTGTTACTAAAGTCTTGTTTTTCTTTCTTTAAAGGCCCCTTTCACACTTGTGCGACCTGAAAGTCACGTGACCTTTCCGCGATTCTGACCCGACTTTGAGGCAACTTGAAGCAATGCCTGTGTAATGGACTAAGCAAGGAACTCCTGCGCTGCTTGCGGACTCCTAAACTGAGAGGGGGACACTGCTGCAACTCCTATAAGACTGCTCCGAACAGACAAAAAAACGCATATATACTAGGGGGATGGTAGTTGCGCTGTGATAGGGAAGGGGATAGGGAAGGGGGGAAAAACTACACTAAAGTGCAAATGGCAAACATGCCAGGTGACCTAAAAAAATATATATAAAAAAAGGTGACAGAAAGATAAAAATAAACAGCACACAGGTGGGTGTATGTAGTGAATGACTGGAAAAAACACACTAACCAGTACATATAATAGATAAGTGAATGAAAACCACTAAATA
This sequence comes from Aquarana catesbeiana, assembly GCF_042186555.1. NCBI lineage: Eukaryota > Metazoa > Chordata > Amphibia > Anura > Ranidae > Aquarana > Aquarana catesbeiana. Next base: position 644,618,186 of record NC_133327.1, read on the forward strand.
GTGTAAACTTGGAGACAAAGTGGTATTAAATCACATGGAGATGAACAGTGCACATGATGAAAGGGGCAGTTAAGCTGATAACATATAAAGAATAAATAAATGCATATAGTACTAAGTGCACAAAAAAACAGTAGATGAGGGATAGCAAATGGTCCTAATATGAATCAAAAACACTTGACCAATAAAATCAAAAAACCACAATGCAACATAAAGGTGTATCAAAATGGATATAATAATAATGGCAGAAGGAAATATATTCCCAAAAATCTGAAAAAACATATAAATATATAAAAGTGGTGTTGAATATAAACGACAGTCCCACCACCAAGTGTAATGATGCTGGATCACAGTCCAAGGAAACAGCCAACAAACGACAGGTGAAAAAAGGGGGGGGGTTGTCTTCGATGGGGGCACCTCAGTGAACACAGGCCCCTTACCTTACGGCTGTAAGGTATACAGCATATATATTAAACGCCCAGTAAGATATGGAATCCAGAAACGTTGCAGCAGATGATATAGCTCGTAAATGCAGTGGTATCACATGCGAAAAAAACATAGACAGCATATAGTGTGATACCGTATGGGAATGAGGGGATAAGCGAGCTATAGGAGAAAGGGGGGAGGGGTTGCACTCACTTGTGACAGATGAGCGCAAGCCTCAATCCACGAGTGCCGAACTCGTAAAGTCCACACCGCTGGCCGTAGGACCTTCTACCATCTCACATCTCCTGTAGCTCACCACCCGTCATATGTAGTATATGTGATGTGGTAACAAGACAAGAACCGCATATAGCGTAATCCCGTACAAAAAACACTTTATTGTATAAAAACACTTATAAACTTACAAAAGTAGACAGCTGGGGGGTAAAACTCCGCGAGCGCCGTGCTCGTAACATCAGCTGTGTGTGTGGCAACGTCCCGTGCTCCTAACGCGTGAAGAAGTGAAAAGTGAAGTTTCTCTTTAACCACTTCATACCCGGAAGGATTTTCCCCCTTAATGCCCAGGCCGTTTTTTGCGATACGGCACTGCGTCGCTTTACCTGACAATTGCGCGGTCATGCAATGCTGCACCCAAACAAAATTGACGTCCTTTTTTTCCCACAAATAGAGCTTTATTTTTTGTGCTATTTGTTTTTTGTTTTTTGTGCTATAAACAAAGAGCGACATTTAAAAAAAAAAAATTGTTTTACTTTTTGCTATAATACACATCCAAAAAAAAAAATGTATTCATCAGTTTAGGCCGATATATATTCATCTACATATTTTTGGTAAAAAAAAAACGCAATGGGCGTATATTGATTGGTTTGCGCAAAAGTTATAGCGTCTACTAAATAGGGGATAGATTTATGGCATTTTTATTATTTTTTTTTACTAGTAATGGCGCGATTTGCGATTTTTAGCCGGACTGCGACATTGCGGCGAACAGATTGGACACTTTTGACACATTTTTGGGACCATTGACATTTCTACAGCGATCAGTGCTAAAAATAGCCACTGATTACTGTATAAATAACACGGGCAGGGAGGGGGTTAACACTAGGGGGCGATCAAGGGGTTAAATGTGTTCCCTCAGCGTGTTTTAACTGTAGGGGGTATGGGCTGGAAGGGACATGACAGAGATCACTGGGAACAGTAGATCTCTGTCATGCCTCCTGCCAGAATGGGGATCCGCCTTGTTTACAAAGGCAGATCCCCATTTTGTCTCTGTATACCGCGATCGCAGGTCGCCAGCGGACATCGAGTTTAGTTTTGGATAGAGTGGAGAGGAATTAGAACACCTATAAGTTTTTTTGCTGTCTATACCCCCATTAGGGAGATTCATCCTCTATTTGTCCGGTTTACCATTATCATTGAAAGTGAAAGTAAAAGAAAATCGCAAATTTTTGGTTGTTCCTAGAAAAGTAATAGAGGGACGATCTTTCAATGGGGGCACTACTTCTGGTGACTTAGGGGGGAGGGGGGTTTGGGAAGTGGGGGAATTCCCTTAATTTGTAGGTATTCCCTCTCACTTCCTCTTCTGGCTATGGGACAGGAAGTAAAGGTAAATCTCCCCAATGGGACACAGATGGCAACAAAAAAAGGCAAATAGGTTACAACACTTTCCTTACTCTATCCCAAAAAAAGTTTTGCCTGTAGTTCTACAGTGGAACTGAACTTTTCCTATCTTATAGTGAACATCTAGAATTGTTAATTATGAGTAATTCTTTCCCTGAAAAATGTACTCTTTTGTCTTGCATTTCTCTTGACAGCCTCATATCTGTATATTTGCTGTGTAAATCTAAGGCTTTATTTCAACTGACTGCCAGCCTCAGGAGATTTAGATTTTGGTGATGCCACTTCTGTGCTGCTCACTATTTTCCTTGTTGGAGGCTCTGACATGAGGCTCTGCCTCTACCAAGATGGCCACCTACACACAGTGACACAGTGCAGAACATGTGTCTTGCCATTTTTATTACATAGCATTATTTTAGATCCACTAATGTCATCACTTGACCTCTGCAAGCAGTGGGCTGTGGCTCTTGGGGAAAGTTATGCAAATCTCAAAATGTCTTGATGGGTGGATGTCAGTCTGGAGGAGTGAGTGCTCCTAGGAAGCTGTTGTTGAATGCAGATCGCCCTAGCTAACACCTACATGCTGAGCAATCATGTTTGAAAGAACTGAATTATAGTTACATACCGTAGTTGGTATAGTTAAAAAAAACCACACCAATCCATCCAGTTCAGCCTAATCCCGCTACACACGATCGGACATTCCGTCAACAAAACCGTGGATTTTTTTCCGACGGATGTTGGCTCAAACTTGGCTTGCATACACACGGTCACGCAAATGTTGTCCGAAATTCCGAACGTCAACAACGCGGTGACGTACAAAACATACGACGACCCGAGAAAAATGAAGTTCAATAGCCAGTGCGGCTCTTCTGCTTGATTCTGAGCATGGGTGGAATTTTGTGCGTCGGAATTGTGTACACGCGATCGGAATTTCCAACAACAAGTTTTGTTGTCGGAAAATTTGAGAACCTGCTCTCAAACATTTGTCGTCGGAAATTCCGACAGCAAATGTCCGATGGAGCCTACACACGGTCGGAATTTCCGACAACAAGCTCACATCGAACATTTGTTGTCGGAAATTCCGACCTTGTGTACGCAGCATAAGTGTGTGCATCTACAATTTTTTCTTTTTTTATTTACCCATACTACCCGCTAACACCACTAACTGTGGAAGGAAGTGCTACATCTGTACCACTGTAACAGAACCTCTTGCACAGTTTAAGATTGAACCACTTGACTGCGAGTCTTCCTTAGAGACCTTACATTAGTTTCCCCTCTTCCCACCTCTATTGTCCCCCAATTACGTCCCTAATTCATAAAATAATAAATTGCACAAAAATAATACTTTTTGTAAAATGGGGAGTACTGTGATCTCTGGTTATAAGTACCTGGACATGTTATACTTACACATTACTTTGCATTCTTGCAGTCATTTGATAAAATATATCTTATGATAGATACCTTCTAACTGCTCCCTATTCCAAACACTGAAAGCGTATCTAAATCTAAAAACATTAATAATGTTAATGTAATATATTGCAATTTACCAGTCCCTATATGTGGTGTATTATGTTGAAAAGCAACATGGAGATCCCAGCATTACTAATGTATCCCAGAAATATGAGATTCGTTGAAGACAGATTCTGATTGGTGTTATGGCTTCTGCACTTTGGATTTAACAGTTTAAATGTTGCATTGGCCTGGCTAATCTCTACTCAGGAAACAATCCATCATCCTTTTCGGTAAAATGTAATACAGAATTGCTTATATTGCTGTAAAGGGAGGTCTTACCTGGTACTGATTATCATTTAATTTAATTATTTAAAATAATTATTGTAGATCATTATAGAAATCATTATTCTAGATTGCACGTTTAATTATTTTGCAAAGCCTAATTACAATCTTTTAATTTTCTGTAGATGTTGGAATTTTAAGCGGTAGTAAGGCTCATACTAGCACGTTATAAGAGACTTACATGAAATCAGAGCCCTCAAATAGCGCGCTGCCACTACTTATATCTTCACCTGGTCTTCTTTCTGGGTTTACGGGCTTCGCCGATATGAATGGCCAAGCTGGAGATGATGTCACTCCCATGCGATGATGTCACTCCCATGCATACATGCGGGAGTTGCTGTTTACGGCACGGCTCTGAAGCCCGTGCCGTTCCTTCAGAGCGCATGCTCCAGTGCCGTCACTGGCTGCATCTAAAGTAAATATCTCCTAAACATTGCACGTTTATGAGATATTTACAGTACCTATAGATAAGCCTTTTTATAGGCTTACCTATAGGTAAAAATCATACATAAATTTTCACCACTGTATACCAAAATGTTGTGTCTGAGTCTTTAGGTACCACGTGGCTCTCTGGCTCTTAAAGAACTACAAGTCCCAGTAATCCCATCTGCCTTCTTCACATTGGGACTTTTACTTCGTCTACAGCTGAAGAACTGCAAGTTGTTCATATCTATCATCTTTAAAGCAACACTTGCTAGATAAAAAAAGTTATGTAGTTCCATTCTTCAGCCCTTATGTCACTGCATAAGACAGTTGCAACTTAGATGGATGGAACCATAGCGCACATCGGAGGACCAGGCATCCTACATTCCTACAAATGATAAAAACTGATAGGACTGCACCATTGCAGTGTGCTAGGCAGGGGTTAGGAATGAAACAAAAAACAAACAAACAAACAAACAAACAAACAATCCAAGTATCATTTAGCCAAGAAAATAAGGAGGTCCTGTGACTGTGGAAGGAATTAAGGAAGCATCACCATGGAGCTCTACAATGACAGCGTGATGATGCAGAGAGCAGCACTGACATCATCATATTAGCAATGCTCTATGCATCAAGCAGGACTGCTCAGTGATGGTGAAGAGGAAGGAGACCTTGTGTACCCTGACCTGCCTGAAAATATCTAGAAAAAGTATTTAAAAAAAAAAAAAGGATAACATGCTGAGTACACCCCCCTGTTACGGTTTGCACCAGAACTCCCAAACAGGGAAAAAGTTTGTCCCCGAGCCACGAACCCCATTGAAGTCTATGGGACTTGAACATGAAAAATCAAAAGTCGCCATTTTAAAAGTTTATATGCAAGTAATTTGCCATATAAAGGTTATGGGGCCCTGGGTACTGTACTGCCCTGGAGGGGTCATGCTTCAATGCATATTTTTTTTTTAAAAACAATATTTTTTTTCAGGAGCAGTGCTTTTAATGATGCTTAAAGTGAAACAAAAAAAAAATTAAAAAATTCTTTAAAGTGGAGTTCCACCCAAAAATAGAACTTCCACTTTTTGGATTCCTCCCCCCCTCCGGTGTCACATTTGGCACCTTTCAGGGGGGAGGAGGGAGCAGATACCTGTCTAATACAAGGTATTTGCTCCCACTTCCTGGCATAGATCACCACAGCGCTTGCGGTGACCTATGCCACTTCCGGCGCCTACCTTGTCCTCCCCCGCTGTATTCTGTGAGACACAGAACACAGCAGGGACCTGAGAGGACGCGCAGCGCGACTCGCACATGCGCAGTAGGGAACCAGGAAGTGAAGCCGCACGGCTTCACTTCCTTATTCCCTTACCGAGGATGGCGGTAGCAGCAGCCGAGAGCCGAAGGACGGATCGGCTGCTGACATCGTGGGCTCCCTGGACAGGTAAGCATCCATATATTAAAAGTCAGCAGCTGCAGTATTTGTAGCTGCTGGCTTTTAATATTTTTTTTTCAGCGGACCTCCACTTTAAATATAATGCCTGGGGGTCCCCTTAGTCTGCCTGTAAAGTGGTGCATCTGTACCATGTATAGAACTTGCTGCAGCAAAACTGACATTTAAAAGAATAAATTTTAAAAAATGCATTTAAATGTACTTCGCAGCTGAAAGCTACTGCTGGCACCTGGCAATACAAAAAAAAAAAAAAAACATGGAAAAAAACGGTACATAAGGGTCTGGTATGGATTTTAAGTGAAACCCCATGCCAAAGTATTAAAAAAGAAAAGCCATACCTGCCCCTTATCCAAGCATGCAGCCCGGCAGGTCAGGAATGAGAGGGGACGAGCGAGTCGCCCCTCCTGAACCATACCAGGTCACATGCCCTCAACATGGAGTGGTGCTTTCGGGTGGGGGACTCTTATTGGAATCTGGAAGCCCCCTTTAACAGCCCCCTAATAAACAGTACACATGTTTTTGACAAGTCCTTTATTAAAAAAATGTACAAAAAAAATAAAGAAACAATGTCCCCCAATGTAGATCCATTGTCAATCAAAATGCTGCCACCACCGCCAGACGTGAAAATAAAAATGCTCCGCCCGCAACGAAGGCTAACTGCCTACTGCAGGTTCTGCCATTTGACAGTTCTTATATAAGTATCACCTGGTGGCACCGCCCCCTTGTGATGTTACCGACCCAGCATGCATCAAAAGGGAGCGGTGCCACCAGGTGACATGTCTAACAGGTGATGTTTGGCCCAAACTTTTGCTCGGCTCGAACAGTTCACCCATTTCTACTGCTGAGGGGGGCAACAGGGGTGGTCTTGGGAGAGTCAGTGGGGCTTTAAAGCTACTGTAGCGATCTGTACATGTCTACACTCTATACATGCAAGCAGTTTTATTATACTTTTTTTTTTTTCTTTTGGTCACAGAGATACTGAACACCTTCTCTGATGACCAAGCAAGTTAAAAATATGTTTGTCTTATAAAACATTACTTTTGGGAAATGATACTATAATCATAATTTTACTAGAATTTTCCTTTAAACAATCATTGAACATTATGTTTATTTAAAGTGTATGTAAAGGCAACATTTTTTTTTTTTTTTTAGCTTTACACAGAGTGGGGAAGGATAGGTCACTCTGTCCATTTTTTAATGCTGTCTGTGTCCCCGTTGGGGAGATTGACCCGCCTTATTTGTCCTGGTGACCACTGTCACTGAAACAGAAAGTGATAGGAAATCCCAAATGTTACAGTTGCCACCAGAGCAAAAACTAGAGGAAAGTCCTCCAAAGGGGACACCCGTCACTGACAAATCTGTAAGATGGGATTTCTGTTCACTTTAGAGAAATTTGTATCTCCAAGACAAGAACTACGTGTAAGGGAAATGTCCCTAGCGAGACACAGGCAGCAAAATATAACTTGATAGGGGTTTGAGTCTGTTTGTACCATATCCAAAAACAAAAAATAATAATTGCCAGCTAATAAAAACTGGTATAAAGATATCTCACTTTGTGAAAGGAGAAATTCAGTAGCCAGTAAAACGAGGATTATATCTGCTGATTATCAGAGCTGGCAGAGATTCTTGCAAATGGGATGAAGAGGATTAGAAGTATTTAGATGACGTCTTGCACTTGTAGGTTTAATCGTCTGAAACTTTCATGCTCCTTCTTCTTCGGTGGGACTGGGCCACCAGCAATAGGTGTAGCTGCCTTCAGCCAATTACCCTTTAATGACGGAGCTATTAATAACTCAGGAAAGAGTAGTTGTCGTGTCGCCTCAGTCTTTAGGTTAGGGTGGCAAACATGGAAGAACCACAAGTAATGAAGTCACTTGTGGAATGAGGGGAGGCCCCAAACATCTTTCCTTCATTCTGTCAACCACCTATTGAAATTCCCAAGATATCCACTTTCTGCCCGCTGCAAACATGGCACTGATGAAGATTAAATTTAACCAGAGGAAAAGAGTCAAGTTGGCTCAGGGGTTATGGCTGATGAATTGGTGCTGTGTATTAGCTGGCATAGCCCTTTTCACAATGGGAATATTCCTAAAAATCGAGCTCAGGAAGAGGAGCGAGGTGATGGATAATGTTGAAAGCCATTTTGTGCCCAATTCTCTCATATTTATTGGTGTGCTGGCTTGTTCTCTCAATGCGTTTGCTGGGAAAATCTGCTACGATTCCCTGGACCCTGCAAAATTTGCAAGGTGGAAGCCTATGCTGAAACCTTATCTGATTATCTGTCTACTCTTTAATATCTTCACCTTCTTCATCGCTGTGATGTGTCTTGTGACCAGGGGGTCCTTGGAGAGTACTCTGGCACACGGATTAAAGAATGGCATGAGGTACTACAAGGACACAGACACCCCAGGCAGATGTTTCATGAAGAAGACCATCGACTTGCTCCAAATTGAATTCAAATGCTGTGGGAACAATGGCTTCCGGGATTGGTTTGAGATCCAGTGGATCAGTAACCGATACCTGGACTTCAGCACTAAGGAAGTGAAAGAGTAAGTAGATTTTAGTTTTACTTGTATGCTATAAAAACACAAATAGTACCCCAACTGCTAAAGGTTTTCTAAGTCTCAAAACTTGCCACCCAGATGCTTAGGCACAACCAGAATAAATTATTAATAGAATTGTTCTTTAAACTACTCCTTTTTAAAATTATTTTCTCTAATTCAGTAGTTGTTATGTTCTATCTACTTGGAGAAAGTTCTCAAAAGTAATGCAGTTTGTTAACAAAAGGGAGAAAAGGTGATATTTGTTCACCAAAAGGTCATACTGATTGATGGTATACAAGCCTGAATGATAACCTCTATCTGTCATGGGTGAAGCAAGATCACAGTGTTGTAAAAAAAATTATGTTACAAATCAAATTCGCTCTCATTAACCCATTCCACCATTGCTAAGTAGTCAGTAGTAGAAAAGCAGCAGCTTTGGCACCTTTCATTTAATTCACTGACTGAATAGGAAATGAAGCTATCAGCATTGCTGTGAGTTTGGACCCTGTAGATCAGGCATTCCCAACCAGGGATCTTTGGAACAATAGGGTTCCTCCAAAGGTTGCAAGGGGTTTCTTCAGATGTGGCTGATTGACCTCCCATCTGATGGTGCCTGTACAGTTCCAGGTCCAAAGCCACTTGGCAAAGCCAGGAGCATGACACTAATGATTTTTTTAGTTGTCTTTTAGGATGACATTATTCCTATCAGCAAACAATGTAGGTGGAATGTTTCCTATTGACCCCAATAAACTAGTTTTAGTAAGGGTTCTCTGAAACCTGAAAATTATTTTTGGAGTCCTCTGGGGTATGAAGGCTGAGAAAGTTTGCTGTAGATCCAAACTGTGCAGCCCTTTGCTTGCCTTTTTCTGGTCCTTGGGGCACTATTCCTCCCACTGATGCTTGGGCATTTTCTACTCCCACTGGCCACAGTCCAAGCCCCCCAAAGTCTGAAGGACAGTAAACCGGTCCTTTGTTTAGAAAGTTTGGAGACCCCTGATCTGGATGATCATCCACAAATGGCTGAATCCAGGGTGAAGCCATGTCCAAATTGAGCATAGCATTACATTTTTTTTCCACAACTACCTTTATGAAGGCTTCGCCACATTCATAAATGTAAATGTTCTTGTATGGAGCCCAGACTTAAACCTTTTAAAATCTGTGGAATGACTTGAAGACTGCAGTCCACAAACAGTCACCATCAAATTTAACTAAACGTGAGAAGTTCTGCAAAGAAGAGCGGGCAACTATTGCAAAGTCTAGATGTGCAAAGTTAGAGACATATCCCAACAGACTAAAGGCTGAAATTAAAGCAAAACTTGGTCCAACAAATTACTGACATTCTGTTTTTGAATTAATTTTTTTTTTTCTGACATGTTGGTGTTATATCTTTCATTTAGATGTTATAAGTTGCACTGGTGAATACAGCTGGATAACAAAAACTGTGTCTGTCTTCATTTCAGGCTGCAAAGCAACAAAATGTGATTATTTTAAAAGTGCGTGATTCTTTTCTATACCCACTGTATGAGATCGGCACGTTAAGTCAACACCAAGAGTGTTTATTGCTTGAGCATGAAGTTGAGAATTATGTGTGACATTAGAATTAGTCCACACTCACAGCCAACTAATTTATAAAGACATCAGCACCATCATCAGGGTTGTTTATTAGGACACCATATATACTCTCAAGGTCCTTGCGCTTTGTTTTGTGTGTTACCTTTTGACTTCTTCTACCCTACAGCAGCAGGACTATTGGAGCTACTTCAGTCACTACTGGCCAATAAGGTTTAGTGCTTTGGTATATTGTTTGTGTTGTCTCTTATACATCTACATACTAATAAGGGATTGCCAAGACAATATTTGTGAAAGTCGGTTTAAGAAGTGCAGTGTAAGCAGTGAACATGCTGCTGTGAGATATATATAGTCCAGAGCTGGGTGATTAGCTCATTATTATCCGTGGTTAAGGGGTGGGATATGCGGGTTAATCTGGCAGTAAATACACACAATGCATTGTGCTGCGGAGGAGTTGCTACATGCTGAGAAAATAGATGGAAAGTATATTAACCCCTAAGGATGGCCACTGGCCATAAATGGCACAATCTCACCCCAATCTGATCACATAAGATGCACGGATAAGGACTGGGCCCTGGAGTGCTACACGTGGGGTGGCAAAAATGTGCAGCGCTAAAAGTCAGAACAACTTGTTATTGTTCACTAGGATTTTCTAGCATGTTGGAAAATCTCAGTGTGACCTTTATTTCTCCTAATTAGAACATGAAGGTGTTAATTGAACCTTTCACACTTCCATCCAAAGAGTGAGTCGTGTGAGCCAGGCTGGCGTTACAGGGGACAGGTGAATGCCTTTTTGCCTGTCAGTCTTGAGAGTCATCTAGTCTTATATGGGTAGCTTTAGACTTGTGTATATGGACATTCAAGTCCTATCCAGTTCAACCATTGCATGCAGTTATGCTTAAAACTTGAATGTATATTAGGACTGGTCTTAGGGCTCAATAAAGGAAGTACACTATATTGTCAAAAGTATTGGGACACCTGCCTTTACACGCACATGAACTTTAATGGCATCCCAGTCTTAGTCCGTAGGGTTCAATATTGAGTTGGTCCACCCTTTGCAGCTATAACAGCTTCAACTCTTCTGGGAAGGCTGTCCACAAGGTTTAGGAGTGTGTCTATGGGAATGTTTGACCATTCTTCCAGAAGGGCATTTGTGAGATCAGCCACTGATGTTGGAAGAGAAGGCCTGGCTCGCAGTCTCCGCTCTAATGCATCCCAAAGGTGTTCTATCAGGTTGAGGTCGGGACTCCCTGCAGGCCTGTCAAGTTCCTCCACCCCAAACTTGCTCATCCTTGTCTTTATGGAGCTTGCTTTATGCACAGGTGCACAGTCATGTTGGAACAGGAAGGGGCCATCCCCAAACTGTTCCCACAAAGGTTAAAAGCATTAAATTGTCCAAAATGTCTTGGTATGCTGACGCCTTAAGAGTTCCCTTCACTGGAACTAAGGGGCCAAGCCCAACCCCTGAAAAACAACCCCCACACCATAATCCCCCCTCCACCAAATGATTTGGACCAGTGCACAAAGCAAGGTCCGTAAAGACATGGATGAGCGAGTTTGGGGTGGAGGAACTGGACTGACCTCAACCCCAAAGAACACCTTTGGGATAATTTAGAGCGGAGACTGCAAGCCAGACCTTCTGGTCCAACATCAGTGCCTGACTTTATTTGAATGAAGCAAAATAGGGGGAGAAGGAGAAAAATTCCAAGGGACTACTCCAATTACGTTCCACCTCACCACCCCAAAACTAATTGGATTATACCGGTACCTCATACAATAATACAATTAAAGATAAAATTTCCAATTTATTCAAAAGACATCAAATTTAAAACATCTATATACACACAATATAGATTTCACACATAGCAATTGTTTACAGTACAAAAATTACAGTGACATTAAAAAGTGCCAACAAAGGTAGTTGGAGGCTGTTACTTAGAATACTTGGAAACGTAACCTCAACAGTTTCGCGGATTGACCGCTTCTTCAGGAGGCATCCAAGTGAATTCTCTAAGGATCAAATAATTACAGTTACATATGTGATAAATAACATGTGTGGTAAATAACCATAAAGACAATAAAGACATTGACAGAAACATGACCATTGGAGTAGTAATTCATTTGAAATCAGTATACATAAACTCACCAACCAATGCCCAAATCAGGCTAGAATGGCACTGTGAGACCGGGGGGGGGGGGGGAACCATGGGGGGGAAAGAGAAGAGGGAGGGGAGGGAAAAGGGGGGGGGGAAGGGGGGGGATAGGGAGGGGAGGGGGGGGTTAGAGGGGAGGAGGGGAGGAAGTGAAATAGGAACAGCCCTCCACCTCTAGTATATCTAATCGGTATTGATAAATGACCAAAAAACACCCACCATTGTTTTAGTACCAATGAGGATCCAGTAAATTACACCTGTGGACAGGATTTTTCCTTTGGAACCATATAATATGATAGTTGTTGCAGGTTAATGCATTGCAGCTTTTGGAGGTAAATAGAGTGATAAATAAACACTGCAGATGTCAGTGGTCACAGCGGACCTGTAGAATTACACTGCAAATGACAGAGGAACACCATCAAACTCTTAAAGATGAGCAATGTTTACTAATAAGTAACAGATAGGTGAGGAGAGGAGGAGGGGATAAAGTGAAAACTTAGATATAAACTTACTTGTAGTTCTTCCCTACATGAATAACCTGCCAGGTGTCCGCCGTGGATATAAGGCCACCATAGCGGCGGCCTTATATACCCCCAACCCGGAAGGAGTGCGGCGCTAAGGCATCCGCAGTACCGCTTCCGGGTCAGGCTTTCACCTAGAGCGCACGCTGACGATGTGATGGTCAGTCAGCAAGTGCCAACGTTTGGAAAGTATATTGTGCAGCTGGTGGTTGAAGTTAAGTCACTTCCGCACCAATACAATGAATTAGAGAGGAGACTGCGAGCCAGGCCTTCTCGTAAAACATCAGTGCCTGACTTCACAAATGTGCTTCAGGAAGAATGGTCAAACATTCCAATAGACACACTCCTAAACCTTGTGCACAGCCTTTACAAAAGAGTTGAAGCTGTTATAGCTGTAAAGGGTGGGCCAACTCAATATTGAACCCTATGGACTAAGACTGGGATGCCAATAAAGTTCATGTGCTTTATCCACAAGGGTGCCTATGTGAAATCCAAGTCTTGTGAAAAGAACAGCTAGAGTAGACCTCTAACATACACTACTTTTGACAATATAGTGTATGTTAGAGGTCTACTCTAGCTGTTCTGTTCACAAGGCTTGGATCTCATATAGGCACCTATGTGGATAAAGCTTTAGGGCAGATTCACACTTTTGCATTGTGGAAATATGCAGGTTTATGTGCTTTGTGTTGTATTGCCATTCATTCTAAATGGCATGCCAATTCACTTATACAGTAGAAAACAATTAACCTGTGCAAGAGTGCACTACAGCACAGCTGTGTTATGGTGTGCTGCACTATAAAAAAAATATTGCAGGTGCGTTTTTTGAGCATTGAGGTTTGTTGAGATCCCATTAATACATAGTAACATAGTTGGTAAGTTTGAATAAAGACACCGGTCCATTCAGTTCAGTTCCTGTGTGTGTGTATGTTTATGTCACTTCCATTTACCATATTCCTCTACATTGCATTTGCAAGAAACCCATCTAAAGGTTTTTGAATTTGTCTACATTCTCCACTGACACTACCAACTGTGGAAGGGAGTGCCACATCCTTATTGCCCTTATTACTCTAACAGTAAAGAAACCCTTATGCAGTTTAAAGAGGAGCTCCTACAAATACCGTAGCTTCTGACTTTTAATATTAGGACACTTACTTATCCACAAACCCAGCAGTGTCTTCTTCAGCCGAGCTCTCAGTGCTCCCGCCGCTATCTTGGCTGAGGGAAACTGGCAGTAAAGCCTTGTGGGAGAAGGGCTCTTACAGTTCACTACCGCAAACTGCTCAATCTAGTAGGATCTCGTTCCCTTTGTTATTCACTTGGGCACTTGCAGCTAAATGTAGAAGGATAACTGTATAGGGATGTGTGTAGGGGACATGGACTGACTGTAATTTAAAGTGGTAATAAAGGTTTGGCTTAAAAATATTAAAAGAATAACAGATATGTTATACTTACCTGCTCTGTGTAATGATTTTGCACAGAGCAGCCTTGACCTGCCTCTTCTCGGGTCCCCCATCGGCGCTCCTGGCTCCTCCTCCTTGACCAGGTCCCCCAATAGCAAGCCGCTTGCTATGGGGGTACTGATGTGTGCTTGCTCCCGAGCCCTGCTTTATGCATCCGCCCATAAGACACAAAGAGCCGTGGCTTGGCTCCGCCCCCACTCTCTTCTCATTGGCTCACTAGCTTTGATTGACATCAGTGGGAACCGATGGCTCCTGCTGCTGTCTCAGCCAATGAGAAGAGGGAGGCCTGGGACATCTGAGGCTCTCGTGCACATCGCTGGACTGAGAGGGGGTTCAGGTGAGTAATAGGGGGGCTATGGTGGGAACAGCACACAGAAGGTTTTTTACCTTCATGTATAGAATGTATGAAGGTAAAAAAAACCTTCAGCCTTTACAACCATCTCTTCTATTTGTTTGTTTGTCTATACAGTTAAAGCTGAACGATGGCCACGCAAAATGAAATCAGTATTTCCTTCTACTTTACACTTCTAAGCAATCTCTACCTTGTTTTTTTTTTTTTTTTAAAGGAGAGCTCCAGAGAGATAAAATAAAACAACCAGTATTCACCACTAATTTACTGTTTTCTCTTTTTTCGTCCGCTAAATATCCTCTCTTTGATGGCCAGCATCATTCAATCTACTTCCTGTAAGTCCAGGTCATCCTGGACCCACCTCAGCCTGTGACCGGACACTGAAAATAGAAGGAGCACAATAAAGAGCTGATCCCATCACACTGATTTCTCCTTCTCTCTGCATGCTTCATGTCAGCTCCTGAACCGATTGGTTCCATGTACTGCTTCTCCCTCTTACACTCCATCCCTGCTGTACAGGGATTGAAAGAGGCTGATACCAGTCAAATTCAGGTTCTTACACAGCTTGCAATAAAAAATGAAAACAGTTCGGGCATCATCTACTAACCCACTTAAAGTTATTATTATTAATATTAATATAATACTGGATTTCTATAGCGCCAACAGTTTATGCGGCGCTTTATAACATAAAAGGGAGACAATACAGTTACAATACAATAAAATACAAGAGGGTTAACAGGGCCCTGCTCAGAAGAGCTTACAATCTAATAGGGTGGGACAAGTGGTACAAAAGGTTGTAACTATGGGGAATGAGCTGATGGATGTGATAAAAGATTAGTTGGAGGTGTGATAGGCTTCCCTAAAGAGATGAGTTTTCAGGTATCGCCTGAAGGTAGCAAGAGTAGGAAATAGCCATACAGATTGAGGTAGAGAGTTCCAGAGGATTGGGAGAGGCTCTGGAAAAGTCCTGGAGATGAGCATGGGAGGGAGCTAGAGAGCAGGAGGTCTTGAGAAGAGAGGAGAGGATGATTTGGGTGATATTTGGAGACAAGATTGGTGATGTAGCTTGGGGCAGAGTTGTGGATGGCTTTGTATGTTGTTGTTAGTATTTTGAATTTAATTTGCTGGGTGATCAGAAGCCAGTGTAGGAATTGGCAGATAGGGGTGGCGGACACTGAACAGTTGGTTAGGTAGATGAGTCTGGCAGCAGCATTTATGATAGACTGAAGAGGGGATAGCCTACGGAGCTTTTAGTAAATATTCTATCACCGAATTTACCATAATCTATAGTCCCAGTACAACAAGGATCCAAGTCCTCTGATCCTTAAAAAAAAAGTTCTCCTATCCTTAGCCCTGGAATGTGGATGGGTATTTCTAGCTGCTCTTATCCCGGCTAGCGGTCTCCATAGTGGTGCCAGCAGCAGGAAAGAAGAGATCTTCAGGTCAGTGTGAAGCAATACACTGGGAATAATAATATAGGGCTCCTTTCACACTGATGTGCTGCCGTTTACCCACACCATGGGTGCAGTGCAGTGTACCTGCAGCCTTCCTGCGGGTTTGCTACGTTTAGCCATAGACTTCTATTATATCTTGCTGTCTTACCACCCCCAACTTTACATGTTAATGAGCCCTAAGGGTACCGCTGCTGAATGCAACTAAGGGCTCATTCACAAGTGCAGCACAAGTGCTTCTGCTTTGAAAAGCGATCAGAGTGTGTGTTGATAGGTGGTGAGGGGGCGAAATGTTGCCTTCTCACCACCTGATATAAACCCATGATTGCTGTGCAATCCACATGTTTGCGATACGGTAGTACTGCAATTAGAGTTTTAAATCAGGTGTGAGGAGGCGACACTGTGCCCGGTGATCTTTGACTTCTGTGTTTTTCAGGTAGATCTCCACCTCATTAAGTTTGCCTAACCCTAACTTAAAGTATAACTAAAGGCAAAACTTTTTTTTTTAGTTTTGGTTAAAGTGGAGAGGAATTATAATGCTTGTCAGTTTTTATGGCTGTCCCCCCATTACAGATACACACCTTCTCTATTTGTCCTGTTTACATTAATCATTGAAAGTGAAAGTAAAAGAAAATTCCAAATTTTGGGTGGTCCCCCGAAAAGTAATAGAGGGGAAATCTTCCAAAGGGGACCCTAGTTCTGGTGACTTGGGGGTCCCCAAGGAATTCCCTTAATTTAAAGGGCTTTTTCTCTCCCTTCCTGTTTGGCTATGGGACAGGAAGTGAAGGGAAACCTCCGCAATGGAGTCTAATGTCAAGAAATGCCCAATCTACATATCTTAGATATGGCACATTAATCTTACTAATGTGTAGACTGCGTATCATTTCATGGAGGCATGAAAAGATTTGCAGGTTCGCCCACAGACTATGGAGTTGATTTACTAAAGGCCAATAGACTGTGTACTTTATAAAGTGCAGTTGTTCCAGAGCTTAGTAAATTAGGTAAAGTTTCATTTGGCAAAGAATTCCCAATAACGTGCAAGGAAAAAAAAAAAACAACAACAACATTTTTGCTTGCATGTAATTGGATGATGGAAGTCAGCAAAGCTTCTGCTCATTTACTAAGCTCTGGAGCAACTGCTCTTACAGTGTACTATTTGCCTTTAGTAAATCAACCCCTATATGTAGATTACACTGCACCTCCTACTTCAGCAGTGTGGTACACGGTAAAGATAGAAATCAATGAGGTTGATTTACTAAAACTGGACAGTGCAAAATCTGGTGCAGTTGTGCATAGAAATCAATCGACTTCCAGGTTTTTTGTCAAAGCTTAATTGAACAAACTGAAGGTAGAAGCTGGCTACCTTGCAGAGCTGCACCCCAATGTTATGTTTCATAGTGACCAAGTTCAAGAATATTTATCTCTATGCCCCCAATAATAAAAATAGTGTGTGGTGGTGCTGAATTAGAATGGTATCCCGGGTCTGAGCTCATTATAGTGAGGTGCAGATGGCAGTTCAGTGTGAGACTTGTCGGATCAGAACCTTGGCTGCTCAACTCCTGTAGATACCAGCAGTGTGGGCACAGGTTCTTCAGAAAAGTGGAATCGGTGGAATAAGGTGCATGAAGAGTCATACGACTTGGTGGTTAAGATCCAAATTTTTATTGGTAGCCAGATAAAACATATACAGCTAATGCATTTCTGCAGATGCAGATTAAAGCACTCCCTTTCTAAGGGCTGCAGGGCAAAAAAGAACATATACAGATCCATAGGAATATATTTGGACACGGGCACATTTTTCATACTTTTGGCTCTGTATGCCACCAGAATTGAATTAAAATGAAACAATCCAAATGAATTTGAAATGCAGACTTTAAGCTTCAATTGAAGGGGTTGAACATAAATATCAAGTACAAATTTTAGGAACTGCGACCATTTTTATACACAGCCCCCTCAGGGGCTCAAATGTAATTGGACAAATTAATATAATCATAAATAAAATGTAAATTTTTTATATTTTGTTGAGAATCCTTTACTGGCAATGACTGCTTGAAGTCTGGAACCCATGGACATTACCAAAGACTGGGTTTCCTCCTTTTTGATGCTTTGCCAGGCTCTAACTGCAGCTGTCTTCAGTTGTTCTTTGTTTGTGGGTCTTTCTGCCTTTAGTTTTGCATTCAGCAAGTGAAATGCATGCTCAATTGGGTTGAGATCAGGCGATTGACTCGGCCATTGCAGAATATTCTACTTCTTTTCCTTCAAAAGCTCCTGGGTTGCTTTTGCAGTTTGTTTTGGATCATTGTCCATCTGTACTGTGAAGCACCGTCCAATCAACTTTGTTGCATTTGGCTGAATCTGGGCTGACAGTATATTTCTAAACACTGCAGAATTCATCTGGCTGCTTCTGTCTTCTGTCACATCATCAATAAACACCAATGACCCACTGCCACTGGAAGCCATGCATGCCCATGCCATCACACTGCCTCCACCATGTTTTACAGATGACGTTGTGTGTTTTCGATCATGTGCTGTTCCAAGCCTTCTCCACACTTTTGTATTCCCAACATTCTGGTACAGATTCATCTTAGTTTTATTCGTCCAAAGAATGCTTTTCCAGAACTGGTCTGGCTTCTTTAGATTTTTTTTTGACAAAGACTTATCTGGCTTTTCTATTCTTCAGGCTTATGAATGTTTTGCAATTTGTGGTGAACCCTCTGTATTTGCTCTTGTGAAGTCTTCTCTTAATTTTGGACTTTGACAATGGTGTATCCACCTCCTGGAGAGTGTCCTTCACTTGTATCGATGTTATGAATGGGTTTTTCTTTACCATGGAAAGGACCCTGCGATCATCCAACACTGTTGTCTTCCATGGAAGTCCGGGCCTTTTCATGTTGCTGAGCTCACCAGTGCGTTCTTCTTTCCTCAGAATGTACCAAACTGTTTATTTATCCACTCCTAATGTTGCTGCTATCTCTCTAATGGATTTGTTTCGCTTTTGAAGCCCTACAATGGCCTGTTTCACTTGCATGGACAGCTCCTTTGAATGCATGATGTAGGTTCACAGCAATAGATTCCAAATGCACATACCACACTTAGAATCAGCTCCAGACCTTTTACCTGCTTAATTGATGAAGAAATAAAGTAGAAGTAGCCCACACCTCGCCATGAAACAGCTTTTGATTCAATTGTCCAATTACTTTTGGTTCCTTGAAAAAGGGGGGTTGGCTATTCTTAAGAGCTGTAATTCCTAAACCCTTCCTCTGATTTGGATGTGCATACCCTCAGATTAAATTGAGAGCGTGCACTTTCAGCCTTTATTATATAACTATAGTTTGAATATGTTTTGGTAAACACCTACAAAAAACTAAAATTGTGCCTATGTCCAAATATATATGGACCTAACTGTATGTGGTTTCTTGGATACTGTTCTCTATTTATTTGTATAGCAGTCAGAAAGGTGTGAACAGAATTGTAATACAACATAAGCTGTTGGGTTTGGATGGGAACAAAATTGTAATACAACATTGGAGATCAATTCTACTTAAAACCAAAGTTGTAGACTAAACCATACCCATTGAGTTGATAATTTACATTATATTGTGATTCTGTGCCCATACCACCCATCTATGGGACTACCATCCAAAGAGATACAGAGCAACAACCCCCATAATTGCATATTTGATTTCCACCATTTATAGTGATACAGTGCATCCGGAAAGTGTTCACAGCGCTTCACTTTTTCCAAATTTTGTTATGTTACAGCCTTATTCCAAAATTTATTAAATTCATTATTTTCCTCAAAATTCTACAAACAATACCCCATAATGACAATGTGAAAGAAGTTTTTTTTGAAATCTTTGCAAATGTATTAAAATAAAAAAAATGAAAAAATCACATGTACATAAGTATTTACAGCCTCTGCTCAGTACTTTGTTGAAGCACCCTTGGCACCAATTACAGCCTCAAGTCTTTTTGAGTATAATGCTACAAGCTTGGCACACCTATTTTTGGGCAGTTTCTTCCATTCTTCTTTGCAGGACCTCTCAAGCTCCATCAGGTTGGATGGGGAGTGCACAGCCATTTTCAGATCACTTTAGAGATGTTCAGTCGGGTTCAAGTTTGGGCTCTGGCTGGGCCACTCAAGGACATTCACAGAGTTGTCCGGTTGCCACTCCTTTGTTATCTTTGCTTGTGCTTAGGGTCGTTTTCCTGTTGGAATAATGAACCTCCACCCCAGTCTGAGGCCCAGAGCGCTCTGGAACAGATTTTCATCAAGGATGTCTCTGTACATTGATGTTTTCATCTTTCCCTCGGTCCTGACTAGTCTCCCAGTTCCTGCCGCTGAAAAACATCCCCTCAGCGTGATGCTGTCACCACCATGCTTCACTGTAGGGATGGTATTGCCCAGGTGATGAGCAGTGCCTAGTTTCCTCCAGACATGACTCTTACCATTCAGGCCAAAGAGTTCAATCTTTGTTTTATCAGAGCAGAGAATTTTGTTTCTCATGGTCTAAGATTCCTTTAGGTGCCTTTTGGCAAACTCCAGGCGGCTGTCATGTGCCTTTTACTGAGGATTGGCTTTCGTCTGGCCACTCTACCAAACAGGCCTGATTGATGGAGTGCTCCAGAGATGGTTGTTTTTCTGGAAGGTTCTCCTCTCTCCACAGAGAAATGCTGGAGCTCTGTCAGAGTGACCATCGGGTTCTTGGTCACCTCCCTGACTAAGGCCCTTCTCCCCCGATTGCTCAGTTTAGCCGGGCTCTAGGAAGAGTCCTAGTGGTTCCAAACTTCTTTCATGTACGTATGATGGAGGCCACTGTGCTCATTGGAACCTTCAATGATGCAGAAAAAAATTCTGTACCCTTCTCCAGATCTGTGCCTCGATACAATCCTGTCTCTGAGGTCTACAGATGATTCCTTGGACTTCTTGGCTTGGTTTGTGCTCTGACATGCACTGTTAACTGTGGGACCTTATAAAGACAGGCGTGTGCCTTTCCAAATCATGTCCAATCGACTGAATTTACTGGATTGGTGCCCTGGGGAGACCTGGAACCTGAAAGTTGTGTGGTGTTTGCACTGCTCGCAATGGCCATGTGCGAGGAAATGCACGTACCATCAACATTTTGAGTGCCTGTAACCAGCTCTAAACTGAAAAGGCAATCCACCATCCCCGGGTGTTCAGACTACAATACTGTAACTTTGTAGCAAGTTATAAGGTTAGAAGATGCCGCAAAGGTTTATCTGTGTCAGACAACTACTGAAACTTGTTAAATGGCTTGTAAATGTTCTCTGAGTTCTCTGAGCCCTTCAGAGCACTATCAACAGGATAAGATTTGACACCAAGCAGGGGCGGTCACTGCCCGTCCGCGACCTAGATGGGGCTGGATAACCGACTGGGTAGTCCGGGTGACCGGACCGACTTAGTGACAACGGGGAGCAGGGTGGGGTTGTGCAGCTGGCCAAAATGACCGATCCGGGTAGGGGGTTGTTTCCCCCCCCAAAATAAAACACCAGCTGCCACTGACACCAAGCACACCTATATTACCTATAGGTGAAAGATTCATCATAGACCTGTCATATTTGGTGCCTAACTAATCAGAATTTAATTCTGCTAAATAATATGCTGGTTTTTGGATTGTGAAAGCTTGCCATATGGAAATATAGGTATACCCAGAATAGTTGGCATAGAGGGTGTATCCGCTGGGCATAATAAAATACTTCAGCTGTGAGGTTTCGGTTCACCATCGGAACTATTAAAAATTCCTGAAAGTCATGTTAAGAGGACCAGCGACTCTTGCAACATCAGATTAGACTTAATCTTCAAGTGATCTGAACTCTGCACTGTACGGAGACCAGGCAGACTCCATTGAAAGTGATTGTAAAGTCTCATTTTTTTTTTTTTAGGTAAAAATAACAAATATGTCATACTTACCTTCTCTATGCAGTGGTTTTGCACAGAGCAGCCCAGATCCTCCTCTTCTCAGGTCCCTCTTCCGCTCTTCTGGTCCCTCCCCCCTGTTGAGTGCCCCCACAGCAAGCTGCTTGCTATGGGGCACCCGAGCTGAGCCACAGCTCCCTGTGTCCATTCTGACACAGAACCGCGGCCCGGCCCCGCCCCCTTTCTCTTCTCATTGGCTGACTGACTTTGATTAACAACAGTGGGAGCCAATGGCACCACGATGCTGTCTCAGCCAATATGGAGGAGAGTCCCGGGCAGCCGAGACATTCCTATAACATCGCTGGATAGAGATAGGGCTCAGGTAAGTATTAGGGGGGCTGAGGGGGGTGCTGCACACAGAATGTTTTTTATTTTAATGCATAGAATGCATTAAGACCTTCTGCCTTTACAACCACTTTAAAGAGCAACTCCTCCACTTCCTTACCTGATTTACTGGGTACTCACCTGCCCAGTGAATCCAGCCTCGTCCTGCAGCAATTTTGGTGTGATGGCCGGTGTCCCATACCCATCATTACGGTCCTCTTCAGTTGGCTGCCTCTTCCCAGTTCAGGCAGCCCAGCCGATCTGTGAATTGGCTCCTGCGGCCTACTGGGATATGTGACAAGATTATCCCACAGGGCTGTTGGAACATGACAAGTCATTCCAGCCTAAGCCAGAATGGCAGTGGAGGTGGGACTGCCTAGAAAAAGTACAAAAAATAAAAATAAATATAAAGAAAAATACCCCCCTCCCAAAAAAAAGCACTGTTATAATTGTGGAGGGGTGCACAGCCATGGCCTTCAGAGCAATTTGCAGAGTAAAGCTCCACTTTAAAGTATAACTAAAGGCAATTTTTCTTTTCAATTTTGGATAGAGTGGAGAGGGATTAGAATGCCTATCAGTTTTTATTGCTTTCTGTGTCCCCGCTAGGGAGATTCAACCTCTCTATTAGTCCTGTGTACCATTATCATTTAAAGTGTAAGTAAAAGAAAACCACATTTTGGGTTGTCCCCAGAACAGTAAAAGGGAAGAAATCTTCCAATGGGGACACTAGTTCTGGTGACCTGGGGGTCCCCAAGGGATTCCCTTAATATGCAGGGATTTTTCCCTCACTTCCTGTTTGGCTATGGGACAGAAAGTGACGGGAAATCTCCGCAATGGGACACAGATAGTGAAAAAAAGTGTGACAGGGGTTATAATCCCCCGTACTCTATCCAAAATGGAAAAATATTTTTTCACTTTTAAACCCATTTATTTTAGAGTTGAAAATGTTTTTATTATGTCAACATTCAAAAAATGTAATCAAGACAACAGTAATGAAGTAAAACAGCAAGTCAGCATAATGGCTATCGCCCATAGCATCACATATGCAGACTAATAGTACATCATAGAAACTGTGGGTAGTGTCACATTAGAGAAACCAGGTGGAATAAAAACATTTTGATATAGTCCATTGTGCAAATGGCAAAAGAACCGAATAAACTTTTTGTTGTTGTCCTAAAAATCAAAAGAAAAAGGACAAGAAGACAAAAAGACAAGAAGAGAGAAACCAAAAGGGTGGGGAGGAAGAAGGAAGGGGAAGAAAGGGGGGAAAGGGGGGAGTAGGAATGGGAAGGGAGCTGGAATGAGGTAGGATCTGAGAGATCAAGAGAGGTGCCACAATTAAAATTATTTAACATAAACAAGAGGAGAACTAATAAGCGAGATAACGGGGAGAACAATGTCTCAAACCCACACCGCAGGAAACTCAGAGTCAATGGAGGGCTTGAGATGACCCTGCCGGGGTCGAGAGCATAGCTTAGGAGGGTATCAGAGGAAGAAAAACGGATCCAAATAAACCATAAGACCTTTTACTTGTTGAAAGTGTCATTATCAAGGGCCAACATCTCCATTCGTTTTATGTCATTCACAGTAGAAACCCATAAGGATAATGGTGGTGTAGTTTCAGTCCTCCAATATAAAGGGATGAGCTGACGTGCTGCGGACAAAAAGAAAAGGAGAAGGTTCCTTTTCTGGGACGCCATAGAGCCAGGGAGCATAGAAAAAAGGGCAATCTTAAACCCATTTTTTTTTATTGTTGTGTGTGTCTGCTGTTTTTTGTTTATTCTTTTTTTTTTTTTTTGGAAAAAAGAAGATTTTGGTACAAAAACAGAGCCTATTTGGGCACACCCAGGCTCGAAACATATACATCAAAGAAAAAAAAACATATACATTCAGCAACAACACTAGTACCCGAACTGACACTAAACCAGTAATACACTCCACTTACCACTTAGGATTCCTACCAAAAGGCGCGATTCGCTCAGAGTCTAAGGTATGTAATAGATGGAGGATAAAGTTCTCCACAGATCGAAAACCAATATGATCCATAGTGGATGCTCTAATCGCTTAAGACACAAGGGATTGATCTGTTTAACCCAGAGGTCCTTGGTCTGCATTGGTAGAGGGGGCCTTAATCCATATATGCCACACTTTATGGAATTTTTTACGGCAGCCCCTTGATAGGTATGTGGCTTTATATAAAGGTAACTGGGAGTTATTTGTTTCCACTGTCATGCCCTGTACACACGGTTGGACATTGATCGGACATTCCGACAACAAAATCCATGGATTTTTTCAGACGGATGTTGGCTCAAACTTGTCTTGCATACACACGGTCACACAAAGTTGTCGGAAAATCCGATCATTCTGAACGCGGTGACGTAAAACACATACGTCGGGACTATAAACGGGGCAGTAGCCAATAGCTTTCGTCTCTTAATTTATTCTGAGCATGCGTGGCACTTTGTGCGTCGGATTTGTGTACACACGATCGGAATTTCCGACAACGGATTTTGTTGTTGGAAAATTTTATAGCAAGCTCTCAAACTTTGTGTGTCGGAAATTCCGATGGAAAATGTGTGATGGAGCCTACACACGGTCGGAATTTCCGACAACAAGGTCCTATCATACATTTTCCTTCGGACAATCCGACCGTGTGTACAGGGCATAATAAAGTGGGAGCAGATGTAGACTTCCACTGAAGCACAATAAGCTTCCTCGCATAAAATAAAAGTAGTCCAACCAGGGTTCTTGGGGCTCTGCGGTTGGATAGGGGATCCACCGGACCCAGTAGACATACCTCCACTAACTGAGGTATCTAGATAGTGGTTTCTGAGCCGATAAATTATATTATATCTGGCCAAAACATTTGAATATGAGGACAAAGCCAGAAAATATGGATAAAATCCACTGGCTCTGCGAAGCACCGTCAGCATGCTGCAGAGATGGAGGGATATATCCTGTGTAATCATGCAGGAGTGAGATAAATTTTGTGTAGAATTTTAAATTGTACAAGTCTATTACTAATTGAAGTGTCTGCTTTGTAATATATTTTCTGTAAATATTTCTCACACTGTTTTTATTTAAAAATCAAAGTTGAATTTCTGAATACTTTGCCTTAAATTAAGAACTCTGCCTCAATGAAGAAGCTACCATAGTGTAAATGCTGTTACATTCCCCTCTGGATGTGGCAGCAAGTGACACTGATATTTTTTTATTGGTTGCAACAGAATGCCAACAGCGGATTAAGCACTTGGTGGTGGCTGCCGTGTGTGTGTGTAAAGGGTTGACTGCTTAGTTGACCTGTGATGGTCACTCTCAGCCTGCTGGTTCTTGGATTGTTGTCCTCCAGCCTGGAAAACCTCTGCACAGGGTAAGGCTGAGAGAATGTCACATTATGTATAAAAGATTTGTATTTCCTCCAATTACAATTACCGCAAACATGACTTTTCAGCAAGAGAGTCAAGTGTCACATATAGGCAGTGGTGTATTTAGGTTTTGGCCTGCCCTTGGCCTGATTAAACTCGTGCACACCCCAGTTTAAACATGGCCCACCCTTCCCTGTCAATGCCACACACCTTCCTGTTTAAGACCCGCCCCGTCATCTGTAAACCACACTTCCTCTTTAGACTCCACCAAGGCAGCAGCTGGTGTGAATAGACCCTAAGCTCCTGTGTTGAGAGGCTTTTGCTTGCTGCAAGTAGGTTTTCCACATCTATGCAAGTCTATTGGAATGCAAAATCTGCATGAAACACAGGTAAAAGCACGTCAGAAGGAGGTCAAGTGCACCTGTCAATGAATTCTGAATGATCACTGAAACATCTCAAACTGATGTCAGAACAAATGCCAGTGCTAAGTGATTACAAAGGCACTTCGAGTGGTGGAAGTGCTCATATTCACCTGCTAAAATACCCCTAAATGACATCACTTTGGGCCAAATCCATATTTGTGGATTATTGTATATAAGAGGCTTCCCTCCTCTCTTCTCCACGCTATTGACACAGAGAGCCCTGGGAGGAAGTTACGTTACATATATACATATGTAACGTAACTTCCTCCCAAGGATGCCGTGGAGGAGGGTAGGCAGAGCATTAGATTGCTAAGACCTGCTGCCAGTGCCACACTTACTAGTATTGCCGGAATGCCAGTATTATTAAGTGCAGCCACCGGTCTGTCCAAACGTCAGGCCAGCCATATTATTATACTGCAGCAGTGCGGCGACTTTATGGGGAAGGCAGACTGATTTATAGCACTATTTATAACACTGATCGCTGTATACATATCAGTGGTCCCAAAATATTGTCAAAAGTGTCCCATCTGTCCGCCACAATGTCACAGTCACGATAAAAAAATCGCAGATAACCGTCATTACTAGTAAAAAAAAAAAAATAATAATGCCATAAATCAATAACCTAATTTGTAGGCGCTATAACTTTTGCACAAGCCAATCAATATACGCTTATTGCTTTTTTTTTTTTTTTACCATAAATATGTAGAAGAATACACATCAGCCTTAACTGAGGAAAAATTTCTATTTATTTTTTATTAAATGGGATATTTATTATAGCAAAAGGTAAAAAATATTGTTTTTTTCAAACTTGTCGCTCTCTTTTTGTTATAGTGCGAAAAAAAAAATGCAGAGGTGATCAAATACCACCAAAACAAAGCTCTATTTGTGGGGAAAAAATGATAAAAAATGTGGGTACAGTGTTGCACGACCACGCAATTGTCATTCAAAATGTTACAGCGCTGAAAACTGAAAATTGGCCTGGGCAGGAAGGGGGTGAAAAGTTTTAATAAAAAGATACAAGGGTTTTACACTATAGTGGCCTTTCTTGTTCTTTCCATGGAACTCTCTATGTGAGCTGGTATATTTTGGATGCATCCTGGTTTAAAGTATAATCAAAGGCTAAACTTTTTTTCTAGTTTTGAATAGAGTGGAGACGGATTAGAACGCTTGTCAGTTTTTATTGCGGTCTGTGCCCCTGCTAAGGAGATTCACCCTCTCTGTTTGTCCTGTTTACCGTTATCATTGAAAGTAAAAGAAATCCCAAATTTTGGATTCTCCCCAGAAAAGTAATAGAGGGAAAACCTTCCAATGGGGAATCTAGTTCTGGTGATTTGGGGGTCCCCAAGGAATTCCCCTAATTTGCAGGGAATTCCTCTCACTTACTGGTTGGCTATGGGACAGGAAGTGAAGTAACATCTCCAGAAGGGGACACAGATGGTGAAAAAATCTGAGTTATAACTCTCCCTTACGCTATTCAAAATGAAAACAAAGACAAATTTGCATATACAGTAGTTCTACGTTAAGAGTGGAAGTGACCCTAGAAGGTTTTATCCACTGGGGAGACACAAGCACTCAATGACCTACCATACAAATGGCTGATCATGGTAATCAGGTGAGTTCTCTGGTATGGTGGTGAAGAATCACGGATGATAAGCACAGGAGACAATAAAAAATGGAGTGATATTATTGGAGGATATCTTCACAGCATAGAGCAGTTATATTCTCTGCATGGACACTTTATTAATGCATGGGCACTTTAATATATTTAAAGTTGTATGATATTTATTGGTTTACGAATAAGGCACATTTTAGCGCTGTATATATTTATTTATCTATTTATTTATTTCAGGTACTTATATAGCGCCGTCAATTTACGCAGCGCTTTACATATACATTGTACATTCACATCAGTCCCTACCCTCAAGGAGGGTAGGGACTGATGTGAATGTACATTCACATCAGTCCCTACCCTCAAGGAGTCTTAAGGTCCCTAACTCACATTCATACATACTAGGGACAATTTAGACAGGATGCAATTAACCTACCAGCATGTCTTTAGAGTGTGGGAGGAAACCGGAGTACCCGGAGGAAACCCACGCAGGCACAGGGAGAACATGCAAACTCCAAGCAGGTAGTGTCGTGGTTGGGATTCGAACCAACGACCCTTCTTACTGCTAGGCGGAAGTGCTACCCACTGCACCACTGTGCTGCCCATATATGGCAATTAATATTTTTTGGGCACTAAGTTTGGATGTTTGAATATAGCAGCTGGTGCGTGTCTTATAGATCCTAGCGCTGGTGAATAGTGGTTATATTGCACAATATTTAGGCATGTCTCTTACTTCTGGCTAATCATTTAACCTTCACATTTTTCAATGCAGCCGGATTAAAAGTAATGTGGATGGAAAATACTTGATTGATGGAGTCCCTTTCAGCTGCTGCAACCCCAACTCTCCCAGGCCATGCATCCAGCTTCAGATGACCAATAACTCTGCCCACTACAGCTATGACCACCAGACGGAGGAGCTCAACTTGTGGACCCGGGGCTGCAGGGAAGCTCTTCTCACTTACTACACCAGCATGATAAGTTCAATGGGGGCCCTTGTGCTCCTCGTCTGGATCATGGAGGTAATAATAATAGCACTCAAAAACAGAATCTCCTTGTTTGCTATTTTTTCTTTCCTTGTTCTTTGCAGGATATTCCTTTAAGTAAAGCTTCGACCTTGGTCTGAAATGATGAGAATTTGCTTTTTTATGCTCCTCATGTACTGAAGAATGCAATTCATTAACATTATTCTTCGGAAAAAGAGAGCCCCAACCCAACAATTTGGCATAGGGGCAGGGAGATGGTTGCAAGAAAACCTTTGGAAGCTTGGTAGAAAAGGTGGATACTGTCATGCAGGAGTGTTGCTAGACCCTGGCACCCAGAGCATGTGCTTGGGTCTTCTACAGAGTGCTTCAGGTCTCCTTTAAGATATGAAGGTGATACATTCTATCCAATATACAGTAGACACAGAGCCGGGACAAGGGGTGGACAGAAGGGAAGGCTGCCCTGTGCGCAGCATGTATCGTAGGGATGGGGATCTCGCAAGTTCCTTCTACTATAAGGCTTACAGGAGTAGTGACAACGGCATCACTACTTCTGTCAGCCCAGCTCTGAAAGTGGCAGGGAGAGGGAGAGGAGGAGAGAAGCGGGAGGAGGTGCGGGCTGTGTTCTCTTTCCCCCTCCTCCTCATAAGCTCGCACATAATGAAGGGGGGGCAATTTGACATTTTTGCCCTGGGCACTAAATGGTCTTGCCCCAGCACTGAGTAGGCACACAGTATAATTTCATCCCATCTATTAATTATTTTGTAATAATGATGTAACATTACAGTTTTTAGACCAATTCATTTTTGTTCAGATAAAATAAAGTGGTTATCATGGAACTCTACCAGCCCCTAAATTTTATAACCTGTGTGCCCGGAGGCCAGAAACACACCTTTAAATATTCAGTCCACACTAAATCAACTTGAAAACTGACTTCTATTAAATCTTGGGGACTCCAGTGTGAAGCTGCACCCACAGCCTACTTCTAATACAAGGTGGTGCCATACCTCCTATTAGATTTTTATTGACTTTATTATGGAGAATGGGGTAGAAGAGATAAAGATTTAGAGGACAAAAACAGGGATCCACAAATCACAGCATTATTCCAAAAAGATAACTAAAGCTAGAGGGTTACCCACTTCATAGACATCGGACACAAAAACTGCATTTTTAGAACGCAACCTATCGAATTCTACTGTTGGTCTTCCCTATACATGCAAGAAAAAATGTGTTTTGGTTCAGTGCCTAAGATATAAGTGAATTGTGTTGTAAAAGTTGATGTTCTAAACAACTGGTCCTTGAAAAAATCACAGCCGCAGTTATAATGTGTACTGGTGTGAACACAACTTAGATATTATTCAGTAATCAACCGCGCTTAGTATTGCATAAAAAATGTGAACAAAATATTTTTTTTAACAAAAAATTACAAGACTATATAAAAGTCCCATTCACTTTTCCCACAGTGCATGTGCAGGTGCTCTATAGAAATATTTCACTTTGGTGCTTGATCCGACTAGTGCATGTAGTGCCCCATATGAGTTTGCACTCACCAGATAAGTGTGACCAACTATTACTAGTATGGTCAAATGCGCTTGTGGGACATGTCCCCTTAAATCCAGTGTCTCCTGTGCTAGGTTTTCCCGATGTTGAAGACCCGATCATACCAGGGATATAATAAAAAGAAAGCCAATAGCGTAAAACTGTTTTTTAAAATGTATTGATAAAGGTAAGGGATATTCTCACTTGTATTAGAACCTGGCACTTGCTGTGTACAGCACTGGAAATAAGTGGGGCCCGCCGTATCGCTTACACGCCGGGAAGTGCGGCTTGGGTCCCTGTCCAAAGATGGTGTCGGCAGAAGTTACGTCACTTCCGCACCAATACAAGTGAGAGAATCCCTTAGCTTTATCCAATAAATTTTAAAAAATGATTTTAAACTATGGGCTTCCTTTTGATCATTTCCCTGAGTGGTATGATCGGGTCTTCAGCATCAGGCAGACCTAGCACAGGAGACACTGGATTTAAGGGGACATGCCCCACAAGCGCATTTCCAGGCTCCTTGAAATTTTCTGAATTGCAGTAGTAGCTCAAGTGGGCTTTTGGGCTCCATTTACTGTTATTTCTCATGTATTGCAACAATTGTCCTTTTGATGCCCACATATTGTAACAATTGCGCATGTATTATATTGCAACCTCCGGTTGTCCTGGTACACTGAGTGCATGTCATCAACCCCTTATGACATGCTAAATTCGCTGCTGTTATCTTGACAGTCCCCCATAGTCCTACTAGCTTCCCAATCTCAGGCTTGTGAAGTTCTAAAAGTTACAAGGTATGCCAGCAAGGTATCTCTCTCTCTTTTTACTTCCTGCATTACCAACACCTTTCAAACTTCAAAGCCAATTTAAAATCTGGTGTCTAAAAGAAGCTTCTTTGTACTGACTTTTTTTTTACATTAGCAAATAGGTGTTCCAACATCACAAGCAGATGTGTTCCAGGATCAACAGTTGCCAGACAAAAGGGACTGGTGTAGTACAGAAAAGTCTACAAAAAAAACCCTAAAATGTTGAATGGGTAGTCTGTGCACCCTGGGCGCATCCCAAGGCTTTATTTCGATTTGACTGGGTGTACATTTAAAGCTTGCGTTTACCTGTATTTGAAATGCACTTTGAACCCAGGTCAGCTTTACTTGAATAGTAGTACTTTTCTCAGAATGCAGCGTATACTAGCGGAGTTGTGTTTGCATTGCAGGCAATGCAGCTCAGATGCAACCTTTTGCATTATAAAACATGCATTTAAATTGTTACTAAACCCACAACAGTAAAATCCGTCTGTATATGCAGTAAAGCATGCTTGTTATACTTACTGTGAAACCTAAGGGGTTAACCCTCGGCATTGTGTAAAAAGTCTTTGACGTAAAAATGGCATTTGACCCCCATCTTCTCTGATCCTTCCCTTCTTCCACTGTCCCTAATCCATCTGCTGATAGTAAATAGCCTTAGGGGCACTCTGCACATGCTCAGTTTAGTGGGTCTTGCTAGAGATTTTTTTTTTCTTGGGAGGGTGCATGTGATCACCACAGAGCCAATCAGCACTGTACAGACAGAGGGTCAGGGGCCATGCAGCCTCATAGGACAGTCAGAGTAAAATGGAAACACCTCCCAAAAGCTTTAACCAGACCCTGATAGAAGTCACGAGACTGTTATATACTGCTGATCAGAAAAGGTACAGTAAAACCTTGGACTGCGATCATAATTTGTTCCAGAAACATGCTTGTAATCCAAAGCACTGGTATATCAAAGCAAATTTCCCTATAAGAAATAACTGAAACTCAGATGATTCGTTCCTCAACCATTTATTCATAGGTCTTTCAGTTTATAGTCTATATAAAAAGATCATAGCAATGTGATAAGTTGTGTAACCATAAAATGTCCATTTACAATTGGCAGCCTCCACAAGGGGATTAGAAGCTAAA
Organism: Aquarana catesbeiana; assembly: GCF_042186555.1. Taxonomy (NCBI): domain Eukaryota; kingdom Metazoa; phylum Chordata; class Amphibia; order Anura; family Ranidae; genus Aquarana; species Aquarana catesbeiana. Next base: position 644,650,053 of record NC_133327.1, read on the forward strand.
TCCAGCAGGAGCTACAAAGTATAAAAGAGAAGAGAGGCGCCTTTAAGTGTAGCACTATGGTTACTTTTAACCACTTCCATTCTGGGCCTATTCTGGCACTCCTCTCCTACATGTAAAAATCATCTTTTTTTTTTGCTAGAAAATTACTCAGAACCCCCAAACATTATATATTTTTTTTAGCAGACACCCTAGGGACTAAAATAGCGGTCGTTGCAACTTTATCTTGCACGGTATTGTGCAACAATTTTTCAAACGCGTTTTTTTTGGGGAAGAAAAACAGTTTAATGATTTAAAAAATAACAGAATAGTAAAGTTAGCCCAATTTTTTTGTATAATGGGAACACTGACGTTATGCCGAGTAAATAGATACCCAACATGTCACGCTTTAAAATTGCACACACTCATGGAATGAAGCCAAACTTCGGCGATGCTTTAAATTTTTTTACAGGTTACATTTTTAGAGTTACAGAGGAGGTCTAGTGCTAGAATTGTTACTTGCACTCTAACGCACGCGACGATACCTCACATGTGTGGTTTGAGCAGCGTTTACATATGTGGGCGAGACTTACGTGCGTGTTTGCTTCTGGGCACGAGCTACCGTGGACGGGCGGTTTAAAATTATTTTTTTTTCAATTTTTTATTTTACTTTATTTATTTTTATAATTTCTTTTACATTTTTTTTATATCACTTTTATTCCTATTACAAGGAATGTAAACATCCCTTGTAATAGCAATCGTTCGTGACAGGTCCTCTTTATGGAGAGATGCGGTCCACGATCTCTTGCTTACCAGCCGTGATCGCAGCTTTGTTTACATTTGCGGCCCGGACGTGACGTCATAACGTCGCACCCGGGCCTCCGATGGTCATAGAGATGACTGGTGACCATCTGGTCACCGGAATTCTCTATGGTCGTCATCCAGCGGCGGCAAATTCTTTCTCTGGGTCCCTGATGGCACGGGAGAGCCCAAAGAAGGACCGGATGGTGGCGAGGAAGAGGGGTGGGTGTCCCATCCCGTCACCTGTAAGAACGATCAAGCAGCGGAACTGCCGCTATGATCATCCTTATGGTGCACAGAATCGCTGGCTGAAAACAAGGATATCTGAATGAAGCCTGTAGCTGCAGGCATCATTCTGATATTGCCACTGAAACTCAAAGACGTCATATGACACCTTTGGGGCGAGAAGTGGTTAATGAAGGTACGTTTAGCAACTCATATGGTTGATGATTAAAACAGGCCCATCTAAGTATGCAGGCACCCGGGGTAAAGCTGTCCACATAGACCGTCCTTCACACTGCCATCTCTCACCGCTGTCAGTCTGCAATCATGACCGGGAAGACTACCCTGCAGTAGAGCGATCTGAAAGTGAGGCTTAAAGCGCTCATGGAGTGCAGTGTGGGAGGGAGGAGGTTGATGGCAGTGCGGAGGACATTCTATGTGGACAGCTTTACCCTGGATGCCTGCATACTTAGATGTGCCTCTTTTAATCATCAACCAAGTGAGTTGCTAACTGTGGTACCTTCATTAACCGCTTGCCGACCAGCCGCTGTCATACTGCGCAGGTCGGCACAATCCCGAGAACCGTCGTAGCTGTATGTCGGTCCCTTTAAGCGGGATAGCAGACACGCGCCGGCTGTACTGCAGGGCTGCAGATGCGCGTGTCCGGCGCAAAAGGCAGAACAGGGACATGTGTGTAAACACACAAATCCCTGTTCTGTGAGGAGAGGAGACAGATGGTGAGTTCCTACTAGCTAGGAACCACGATCTGTCATTTCCTCCAGTCACTCCCATCCCCCTTGTTTATAGCGCAAAAAATAAAAACAGCAGAGATGATCAAATACCACCAAAAGAAAGCTCTATTTGTGGGGAAAAAAAAGGACATCAATTTTGTTTGGGTACAGCGTCGCACAACCGCGCAATTGTCAGTTAAAGCGACACAGTGTTGAATCGCAAAAAATGGTCTGGTCATTGAGCAGCCAAATCTTCCGGGGCTGAAGTGGTTAAATGTAACCATATTGCTACACTTGGAGGCGCCTCTCTTATCTTTTATACTTAGTTGTGACTTGACGCTACTTGTATATACAAGACATCGCTTGTATATCAAGTCAAAATTTATGAAAACATTTTGCTTGTCTTGCAAAACGCTTTCAAATCAAGTTACTCTCAAACCAAGGTTTTACTGTATTTAGAAGTTTATATTTATTAAAATAATTGCATTTCCAAGTTCTGTGTACTGTGGGAGACCTGATATAAGGAATGCAGGCTCCTGGGTTCAGTAACACTTTAAACGGCACTGCATTTGTAAAGCTGAATTTTGGTATAAGCAAGTATTGTCTAAATATAAGAGTTATGTGTATTCTTACTGGAATATTGGTGTGCTTTGTGTATTTCTTCCAGATCTGTGTAGTAATTCACTTTTCTTCTGTGCAGGAGCTCCCTGTAATAAAGACCGCTCACTGCTACTCTCTCCTTGTGCAGGGTGACTGGTCTTGTCTCCGCCCCCTCCTATAGTTTCCTGCAGACAACCTGTAGTGGGTGGTTCCTGCCTCAGCTCTGCTCTCTGCACAGGCTGTGTAATGCACATGGATGATGTTATTGTTACATTGAATTTGCAAAGACATTTGGTGCACACAAAGTGGATTTATATTGTTTGTGGCTTTTGATGAATATATTTCAATTAAAGTTTTGTGCTCAAAGTTCAGTTGCAAAGCCTGTCAGGGCAGAAATATGGCAGCTGCTATGACTGATTTTATATATATATATATATATATATATATATATATATATATATATATATATATATATATATTTACACACACACACACAAAGTCATGCTCCTGGGCGCTCATCCTTCTGCATCTCTAACTACCTGCTCCATCACTGAAGCAGAACAAGCAAGTGCATATCAGATAGCATCGAATCTGATATTGAACAAAACAGAGCGATAAGAAATCTGAAGCATGCACCTTCAAAAACAAGCCATCAATAGCAGCTCCCATATTTTTCTTAAAGCTTGTAGGCGGAACCCAGTGCTGGTACCCAATAGGGATTAATGGCACTCCAAGACCAAGTGAAATATTCAGAAAAAATGAAATTCCTCCCCACCAATGGGATTTTAAATGGAAACACCACCAAAGTTATATAAAACACCTTTAAAAGTAAGATCACTCACACAAGTGGTGATCTGTAAAACCACATAGAACAAAACTGAATTGCATAGTCATTGCAAACATTTCAAAGCGCATAAATATACATATGTTGTCCAAATTCTCTCCAGTATTCAGAAAAGGATCTTCGGAACACTGGAGAGAATTCAGACAACATATCTATATTTATGCACTTTGAAATGTTTGCAATGACCATGCAATTCAATTTTGTTCTATGTGGTTTTACAGATCACCACTTGTGTGAGTGATCTTACGTTTAAATGTTCTAATAAACATTGGTTTTATATAACTTTGGTGGTGTTGTTGCGTTTAAAATCCCATTTGAAGGGGAGTTCCATTTTTTCCTGATACCCAGGGATGTGGAAACCACCAAGCATGTCTTTGTATGGTGGAAACATTTAAACAAAAAAACAAAGTGAAATATTCAGTTATATTAGAACAGACAAATGTGACTGTTGCACGTGGTATGGGAAGCGGCAAGGGTCTGCTTGCGATCCCTGCAGTCTAATATTACATCTTGACGAAACAACAATTCAATATGTAACTAGGTCAGAGTCCTGTAACGCAGCGCCAGAAATTGGAAGCTCAATGCACAGCGTGTACCAGCTGGCAACAGCATCTGATGGAAGAGGGTGGCCATAGATTGAAAGTGCACCGCATCGGAGTTCTATGCGAGAGAATTCTCAGTCTACGATCTAAGCCCCAAGGAGCAAAATAGCAGGGGTCCAGACCCTGTCCCTCCTCGCCAGGAACCTTTCCCTATCTCTACACACTGTCCCTAAACAGTGGGGAGCCCTATCCCTAAACTGCCCACTTTACAAAATGTGCGCCAGCCACAGTGGGATAGTGTTATGCATTAGCACTGCCTTCTCCAAAGATGGCCCCAGGGGTCACTCAGGGTTGCAGGGTCCAATCCAAACTGTTACCCTGATGACACCAATAGAAGCCCCAGAGGAACAAAGTTCCACTTAGCTTTCATTCCTCCACCCGTACAGCAGCTGTGACACAGCACCACCTACAGGTGGGGAAGGGGGTGGGTGCCTGTCCTCTTCCTGGCTCTGAAGATTCAGGGCTGCAATGGTGAATAGGTTCAGATCTTCAGGCAGAACAGCAGTACAGATTGTTCCCTGGGGACATGCCCCTACCTTCTTCGTCCTTGACTGAGAAAAGTTCTTTCATTGATCACACTGCCTGTAACATGGGATTCTCTCCCCCATTCACAGACTGTTATAAGCTGTGTAAATCAATGAGAAAACTCTGCTCATTGAAGGAGGAAGGTGGGGGCATGTCCCCACCGGATCATCTGCCCTGCTGTTCTGCCTGAAGACCTAAAGATGTTAGAAACTGCAGAGCCAGAAGCTCAGAATTAAGAAGAGGACAGGCATCCTTGCAGTGAAGAGTTCTCCAGGATCTGGTTACCTACACATTGTGGGGCATACTTCACTAGAGATAAGTGATGTGACTAAAGCTGTAGGGAATTTTTTTTAAGCTAAAATTCAGCTTTAAGAAGATATAAATACTTTATTTAATACATCAGTGGGACTGAGCTTGTTCTTATAATATATGTAAAATTTTCACTTGGGGCACATGTAGAGGTTCTGGAGCTGTAGTGCCATGGCTGGTGTAGAATATTTTTTTAAAAACAGAACTAGAAGGGATATGCAATGCAGTTTTAATGGAGTTGTAATACATCCCACAGATCGCTGTCATGATTGGGCTGAGGTATCTGCACACATGTCTGGAAAGCATAGACAACCCTGAAGACCCCGAATGTGAGAGCGAAGGTTGGGTGCTGGAGAAGAGCCTGAAAGAGACTTTTTCATCCTTCTGGGAGTCCTTGAGAAGTTTGGGTAAGCTGAACCAGGTGGAGAACGCGGAAGGTGATGGAGGAGACAAGGGTCCATCAGTCGCCACAGTCAGCTGAACTCCAGGACCCACAGGGACTGTGAAGACATCTTTACCAACGTGAATTTTATTTCTGCGCAAAAAAAAAAAATATGCGCATCTGCTAAAATGTCCAGACATCCCCCTTCATTGCACAGCGGTTTGTGCTGCATACACTATCAATTCTTTTTCTAAATTGCACTTATCCAAACTAAAGAGGGTCTCTGCCAAAAAAAATATATAATTAGATTAAAATTGCCCAACCTCCTAACATTTTGTAAGAATGAATTCAGTGAAGGGGACTGGACTAGTAATTATTTAACATTTCTCCCTTTAAGTTGCTACCATAAATGTGCTGAAAAGGAATTCCTTTATATCAGATTGAGAGACAGAAGGTTTTTCTGTATAGTGTTGCATATACATTTATTTTTACAGGCCTGTTAAGCACCAAACGATCACTGGCTCCATAACAGCCTGGGATGTTGTACAATATTATATCAGATAAAGGCTTGTTTGTTAGAACACAGGGCTATAGCTGGTTATTCTAGAAATGGGAAAATTATTTTGAGTCACTAGTTTCCAAAAATCTGGAAAAAAAAAAATGTTTAAGCTACACCTATAAGCCAGTTTGTGCTTACATTCTATTAGAATTTTATTGCTGCCTCTAATCGGGTAACAAAATCTAAAAGCTGAGATGTTGAGGCACAGAGGCCTATGGGTAACACGGATGAACACATAACATGATTAGACACAGCTAAGCTGCCATTTTGTCATCTTGCAAGGCCCCATTCACATGGGCGCTGAGGCCTGTAGTCCGTCAATGGACTGCGTTTTTATGCTGCTTGAGGCACCAGGTGCTGCTTGCAGGCAGGCCATCCAAGTCTATGGGTATGCCAATTTGACAGGCCTGGAGGTACGGGTGAGCAGCCTCAAGTGCACACTGTCTGCATATGGGGTTGCTTATCAGCATGCCTGCAAAATTGGGACAAGCGGCTGTATCAATGCACCCACTACATCCCCATAGGCCTGAAAGGGCTGCTTGCACACAGCACCTGGAGGCTTAAGACACATATAAACATGGCCACTTCATGGACTACGGGCCTCGGCGCCCATGTGAATGAGGCCTAATTGATAAATAAATACAGTTTGTATAGTTACTTTATTCTGGCTGTTGCATCACAAGTTTGTCTTTCTGCATCAAACATTTAATACATAGTCAGACAAGTTTGTGGCTGAAAACCACTACCAGCATTTTGGAGTAAATGAAAATATGACTAAAGAATTCTGTTTGTTCACCTGACTTTACACTGCAAGCTTTATGGATGATAGTGACACAAATAAAACATGTAACAGTGATACGTAGATTGGATGCAACTCAGTGTAACCTGTGATGTATTTGTGCTTATCCAACCCCTGTCACAAACTAATTTGAAGGCAGCCACTCAATCCGCCCTACGATAACATGGGCGATGAAAATTGGGAAAAGTCATTCATCATGTGCACAATGTAATACAAAAATACCAAGCACGGAGCTATACAAGATGAAGAGGAGGAACTTTGTGTTTTCACAGTTATTGTTGACTGCTCTCCATCAAAATAAAGCTCTTTTTCTGATAGTTACTGGTCCGTGAACTCTCACAGACCACATATTAATTAGTGGGAGCAGTTTTACCTCTAGAACATTTTATGCTGTAGGGATGGAAAAGGTCAGATGGGGCCATCCAGCTAAGGCCAACTTCCATCTTCCAATGGCCAAGGTGGAGAGGCTGGTGGATCACATCACGGTTTCCACCTTGGCCAATGAAAGGAAGCCTTGTATTTGTTGATTAAAAATACAAGGCTTCTCTTGAATGGGTAGAGAAGCATTGAGCCCCGACTCAAATTCTAGCAGCACATGGGAAGTGGACTGTACTGCTGCTGGAACACAGCACTTCTTCCTGTATGCAGCTCAGTGGTCTCCAAACTGCAGCCCTTTTGGGTATAATTCCTCCCATTGACACCAACAATGGGGCACAATTCCTTCCACAGACACCAACAATGGGGCACAATTCCTTCCACAGACACCAACAATGGAGCAGCATGCTTTCCATTGACACAATGGGGCACTATTCCCTCCACTGACCTCAACAATGAGGCCCTAGTCCTCCCAATGACACCAAAGATAAGGGCATTGTTTACTCCCACTGGACGCCAAAACATTTTCCAACCCCACTGGCCCTAGTTTAGCCCCTCTAAAATCTCAAGAACAGCAAACTGGCCCTTTGTTTAGAAAGTTTGGAGACCCCTGATGTAGCTAATACTACTACAGTCCATTACAGTACACCTTGTCCCAAACTATTTAAAGTGCAGTGAAACCTGAAATTCTACTTTAAAAGCAACTGCAACAGGTTAAAGGAACATCAGCACAGGACAGTCAATGACCTAAACATTGCCTTGCCCAGCGAGTCCCAGTTCCAATTGCAGCATCAGGAGAGTAGATTCAAGGGGTGGCAGGGGAGCCTTTTGAAAGAACCTGAACAAAGCACCTATGGAAAGGAGGGTATGCATGCACACTTGGACCGATGTCGGCATGGTCAGAATTAAATTGAACCTTTGTGGATACCAAGTTGGAAGCTGCCATTCCTGACCTGACTTTTAAAGAAGCAGGCTTCAGTGGTGTCACTTATTTTGATTCTGCAAATTGAAACTCTAAAAGAAACATGCAGTTTGGGAGTTCAGGTCTTTAGAGTTCCTTGACACTAGGGAAGCTAAAAACTGATGAAAGGCCCAAGCCTGCACATGTAATAACCAAATCAGCAATGGTAGCTCCCATATTTCCATCCTCATGTTTTTTCCTTTAAACACCAGGACATTACAAGAGACTCAGCAGCTGTTATCAGTGCTAGTATACTGTGTGGAAGGTCCTATTTTTTTGGCCACGGAGCATATAAAATCTAAATGTAAAGGCTGATCATACATAGGAAAAGCCAACTATGTCAACAATGGGTGACACGATATCTGTTCATTACTTTTACAATCACTAAACCTTGGATGTTTAGGACTTGTGGCCTTTATAATTTCTAAGGCCATTGAGCTGCTCTCAATTACAACATGCTTATACTTTCTCTGAATGTTCACTTGGAAACATAGACTTCTACCCTAGGAGTACAGTCAATATGAAAAATCAGGACATTGCTCTTCCAGGCCCCCATTTGTGAGCAGTAGAACTGGAACAGAATGGGACAGATGCCAATTTTTATGACACCAATACATACTCAGTTTTCTGTCCACATTTTGACAGACAGTGGCAGACCTATGTTGGATTTATGGGTTCCCGGATGTAAAAGGACTTGTGTCCATTTACATCATGCTGCTTAGGACCTGTCCTGTTTAGGTCTGGGATGTCTACTTGAGGACAACTTCTACTCTAGGAGCGCGGAAAACATTAAAGAACAGGACATTGCTCCTCCAGGCCACCCACACATCTGTGAGCAGATTCCCTGCTGAACTGGACCAGAATGGAATGGATGTCACTTTTCTGACAATACCCATTCAGTTTGTTGTCCACATTTTGACAGCAGACTGACAGGCCTATGTTGGATCTATGTGCTGCCAGATGTGAAAGCCATTTACATCAAACTACCTCTGATCTGTCATGTTAAAGTCTGGAAAAACAGAAAAAAAAAAAAACAGAAAAGGTTTGCATGTTTTTTTTCAGACATGGATGACTCGGAGGTAGGTGGATGTAAATGGGCACAAGTACGTTTACATCCACCTGCCCATAGACCCGCATGAAGCTGCCAATACAGTATGCCTAAAAAACTGACAGGTGGACCCGATTGGAAAGCCCGTGTGAAAGGGGTCCAACAAATTTAGCCCAACTCAAGCCAACACTTTTTTTGGCCCCATTCACACTTGTAATCAGTGACAGCCCTTTTTATATGCAAAAATCCTAGCAGGGGTTCCCAGCGATCCTACAGTTAATCATGGCTGTAATCACTAATGGGGCGATCATATGCACATTATCAGCCCTGGATGCAGACTGTCTGCGTCCAGGGCCAATCACTAGCTCCATAAGTGAATACATAAGAACAGCCACGATCAGCAGAATTTTGATTTTGGCACATTCATTGCACCACAATGTAAAAGTGGTGCATTCTAGATCTACCTGAATTTGGTGCATGAGTCACTGTCAGAAACAAGTGTCACAAATGCTTCATGAATTTGGCAATACATTAATAAAAGGGATTAAAACTGGCGCAGCAGCTTTAATGAATCCCCCCCCGTGTGTCCTAACAAAGTGGTAGAGATTTAGAAGCTGGCCTTCTGCATTGTATGTTGATAAGAGTAAGAGCAGCCTATTCTAAAGCCAACCATAGATGGTTTGAATCTCGGCCAGTCCAGCAGGGACCGGTCAAAATTTGAACCATGTATAGGCAGGCTGAATGTACCAAAGTTGTTTCATTGAACAAATTGGGTACAAGCAGCATGATGGCTTTTTACATGTGATTATTGCCAGTGGCTATAGCCGCTAGCAATAACCACTGTGTTCTCCCGGAAGGGAAGGCTCTCCGCGCCCCCTGCCAGGAGATCACAATAGCTCCATGGGAGGCCATCTTAAGTCTGTCCCAATAGAAAGACTAAAGCCTGGTACACACAATGAGATTATAGCATTAAAAAAAAATCGTAAGTAATGTAATGTGTTGTAATGTATTTGGTATTGCATTTTCGAACAACAACTGTACTGATTAAAACGAAAATCGTACAATCTGGCATTGTACGAAAAAATGTTTTGTGTACGTCCGATCAAACAAAATCAGATGAACTGTCCTGATCGGCTCACGAAAGCTCTGTACTAACGATCAGATTATTATTTGATCGCTTCGAAAATCGACATTTTCTGATCATGTGTACGGGGCTTTAAGCCGGCCATAGATGTGATTTTCTTTCCTACACCCTGGGTTGCAGGAAAGAAAATCACTCGAAATCCCCATCAACACAATGTTGATGGGTGAATCTAGTGAGTTTCTTTCCTGCAACCTGTGGTTGCAGGAAAGAAAATCACACACACAATCTATGGCCTGCCCTAATCTTTCTATTGGGACAGACTTAAGCTGGCCATAAACATAGATAATTGTTTCCCCATTTAGCTTGCAAGCAGAACAGGAAAGAAATTCTACATTAACTCTTCGCACACTGCTATACACCCTTACATATTTCCAGCAAATTTTTGCATTAAAAAAAACAGGTATTTTTGGTTTGCGTATATTGCAATACTTGTTCAAGCTGGCCAACTGTGGCAAAGTAATCCCTCTTATGGCCAGTCCCTAACTCTACTTTGCAAAATGCCAAAATACTTGCTTATAGCATACTTTAGCAGACAACGTGCCATAATGGGGAATGCACCCAAAGAGTGGAATTACAAGGTATAACTAAGAGATTAATGACAATCTCAGAAGGCACACAGCTTCGTTTGACCAACCTCTAAACTCACACACATACTATATATAAGAGAGAGGAAAGCTGGTATCCTTAGAATGACCATTCCCACAGCAATCTATAGCCATCCCAATGAAAGTGCTCACTTTGTAATTAGTGAAACTGATGAGCAAGTGTTAGCAGGATTGCCCCAGTGCTAATAGCCTAATCACCTTTCCATTCTGTCCTTGTACCTGCCAACAGCACTGGTATTCAGGTAATCCACAGCTTATCACTGACATATCTGGGCTACCTTAGCGCTGAGCTTGTCAACAGCGTCTCAAGCTCAACAGATGCCAGGTCAAGAAGAGGACAACCAAAACAAGGACAACCAATGCGTTTATTCTGGATAAGTTGTGTAGCTTTGTTTTTTTTTTTTTTTTTTATACATATATTACATTCAAATATTACAAGGATTTAAACGTATATTAAAGAATTCAAAGTCTTTCAGGCTGAATTCCATTCATACATATTTTTACATGAAAATTTCTACATGAAACATCAATACATGCTTCAAGAAAGGAACATCTCGAATATTGCATGGACTGAAGAAAAAACAAGAGTTGGAAAAAATAAGGGGAGGCCTATTTGATACGACAAAAAAAGTTTAAGGGTCAGCCCACTTAGAACGTATATTTCACTTCTGGGTGGTGTCTGGGGGAGGGGGTCTGAATCACTTAGTGGCTTTCCCAAATCACAAAGGGAATTTAGATATAAGATCTGCCCAACAAAAGTTTACTCTGGCTGCCTCAAAGTTTTCATATTCTTGCTAAAGTCCCTTTGTAATGGGTGTCAGGTGGGCGGAGCTGGGAACCTTTGCAGAAAATTACTACACAATCTCAGAGATACAGGAAGCCTGTATGATTTGGTTTAGTAGCACCTTACCAAAACATGCATCTGTTGCCAAAGGGCCTGGAACCACTAAAGAATACAGCCACAGATTCATTAGGATGTAGTAACATATAAAGGTATATTACAATATACTCTGAGGCATTGTCCCTTTTTCGCCTTTAAGAGTTCCCTCTTTTCAAATGAACTGACAGGTTCTTTTTAAGCCACAGAGTGGCTGCCACCACATGTGCAAGAAATCCCAGCTAAACAAATGTAAGAAAACGAGAACCTCCGTCTACAAGTCACACAATCAAATGACTATCTTCCAAAACATTCACAGCTAGATCACCAATGTGCCAAATTTAGGGTGGAAGTAGATGGAAGATTGTAAAGTTAAAAAAAAAACATTCAATTTCTCATAAAAGTTTTCTGTTAACTAAAGTCACTGCTCCGAAGATTGATCTACATCAATTTGATACCCCTGCTACAAAACCATAAAATGTACCAGTGTTATACACACAAGCGTGAAAACTAAGTATAAAAAAAGTGTATGGGTGCTGGGTATCAATAATTATCCCCGATGCAAATGTATAATAAAAATGTAAATACCAAAAAAAATAAATACATAAAAAAGGAGAAACTTATATTGCACACCAAAATATAAATATTAAAACGTCCGTTTAGCAATCCAACATATGTGTCACATTCCACCAGTGTTGATAGTGGTATATCCAATGTTTATTTTGGTGTGCAATAAAAATGTCTCCTTTTACTGGTCTTTAAATATTGGCAATTTATATTTTTATCATACAATTGCACCGGGGATAATTAGGATACCCAGCTCCCATACACTTAAATACTTAAAGTGTTGCCAAACCTAGGACCCTGCATTCACTATATCTGGTCTCCCACAGTACATAAAAGATGGAAATGCAATTATTTTGGTAAATATAAACTGCTAAATACCTTTTCTCATCTGCAGTATATAGCAGTCTTGTGACTTCTCCCAGTGCCTGATTAAAGCTTGTAGGAGGAGTTTTCACACTGCACTGGCTGTCCGATCAGGATACAGGGCCCCTGACCCTCTGTCTGGACAGTACTAATTGGCCCTGTGCGGATCACATGCACTCTCCCAAGAAATAAAAAAACTCTCTAGCAAAACACAACAAACGGAGCATGTGCAGCCTGACTCCAGTAACTGTCTTTTCCAGACCGGTTTGTGAATCAGTGGAAGAAGGGGAGGATAAGAGAAGACAGGATCAAACAGCCTTTTTATACAATGCAGAGGATTAACCCCTTAGGTTCCACTGTGACTATAACAAGCATGCTTTACTGCATATACAGACTGATTTTACTGTTGTTGGTTTAGTAATTGAATTCTCATAAAAGTCACTACAGAAAGTGAATTGGTGTACTGTGTGCTATCCTGGTCAAAACTGTTGCAAACATGAGTATTAAAGCTAAACTATAATGTAGTTCAGTGATATGTATTATAATGAAGGCCTAATTTCAAACCACAGGTGTGAGTAGATTATTACAGACATTTCCTGTCTAAAAAATGGCAAAATGTCTCATGGACCATGACTGCATGGTCATAAGGATCCTGGAACTTCATTATACAAGTATTATACGGCCAAAACATTTTGGACACCGGACCATCGCACCAACACTATATGGTCAAACGTTATGAGGCTATCCCCTTAAAACTGAGCTCAGGTGTTTCCAGTGAACAGATATTTTCACTTTCTGCTATAAAACATATCCAATAAAAAAAATGTAAAAAAAATCTAATTTCTTCATAAATTTAGGCCAATATGTATTCTGCTACGTTTTTGGTGAAAAAAAAAATCCCAATAAGTGTATATTGATTGGTTTGTGTAAAAGTTATAGCATCTACAAACTATGGGATATATACTGGAATTTTTTTATACTAGTAATGGTGGCAATCGGCGACCTATAGTGGGACTGCGATATTGCAGCAGAAATTCTGCCACTGACTTTTATGGGAACCAGTGACAGCAAAAGTGATCAGTGCTAAAAAATATGCACTGTCACTCTACTGACACTGGCTGGGAAGGGGTTAAACATCTAGGGCGATCAAAGGGTTAAATGTGTGCCTAGCCCGTGTTTTTGTGTGCTGCTTTTACTAAGGGATGTGATGGATTTTGGAAAATCCATCACATCTCTGCTGTCAGGACGGAGCTCTGCATTGTTTATAAATGCATAGCTCCTCCGTTCAGCCGCTCTCGAAGATCAGTGGGTGTCGACGGAAAATCCATTGGCTGGCATCCGCTGATCGGCTTCTGCTGTGACTAATCACAGCAGAAGTAGAGCGCGCCCTACCTGGAAGTGCAGAATCACGTATATATGTGTGATTCTGCACAGACTAGATGCCCTGTAGCAGTCTGTTATTCAATCTTTGCATATATACACACACTCACATTAAAAAAAGTATTAACCCTTTAACGTCCTGGAAAAAAATAAGCAGTCAAAACTTTTAGAGACACTTTACCTGAATTTCCCTTCAAATAAATTATTTGGGGCCTCTGCATGTATTACTCCATTACATTTAATTCAGCCCTTTGTCCAATGGTCTACAGAGGTTATCAGAAATTAAAATTATTCCTTGATGAATTCTATTCTTGCTGTCATCTGCGGAGGCCTGTGCGACCAAAGAAAACCCATGCTGAAAAAGAGTAGAGGAGCCCTATATAATCCAGAAGAATGACTTGAACTGCTAATTTTACCTTGTACTGTTCAAAATCAGTGGCAATCATATGCTGACGAAAGACAAGGGCGTCTTAATGCTAGATTTCACCTTCTCTCATCTATAATTTGAGCATTCCATCATAGGAAATCCTGGGAGCTGACAGAGTCGGCAATCTATTTTACTGCACTGAGAAGTTCCTGAACAAACATGAAAGTTCAAAGAACTGGACGTCCCTAATTTAATGAAGAATACTCCTTCTGGCAGCCTAAATTACAAGCAAAGGCATCAGTTAACTAAGCACAATTTTCAGCATAGGGAGATGTAAAAGACAATTCCGCTCAGTATTAAAAGTTCAGTCCCCATTTCTCCTTACTTGTAAGGCGGCAATCATCGATACTGTCTGTAACATAAGTGTGATCTCCTCTGCTGCAACATCTATTTTATAATTATAAAGGACGGGTATACTTTTAATAAAAATACAACAGTCCACCCTCTTTAGCCTCCTAACCAAGAAACCACCCAACCAGTTGCTTACTTACCTCTCTGCACAACAGTCACAGACCCTCTCTGTGCCACATTCGACTTCAAGCTGGCCACACCTGAGCAAGTGAGCCCCCATAGATTTAATAGAGTCATACTCTGAGTTTCTCCAGTCATGGAGCTAAAGATGATTTTGGCCCAGAAGAGGTACACTGTATGGCCAAAATAAATGGAGAACCTTTCAAAAATTTATCTCAGGAGAGGTGGAGGGCATGGTTTATGCTACAGTACACAAAGATATTTTAAACAATTGTATGATTCCAACCTTCTGGCCACAGTATGGGGAAGGTCCTTTTTTCTTCTCCAGCTTCATAAAGACATGGTTTGAGCAGTTTGCTCTGGAGTATCTTGGGTGGCCTGCACAGAGCCCTCATCTCAACCTCACAGAATACCTTCAGGGTGAATTGGACTGTCAATCACGAGCCATGTCTTCTTGTCTAACATCAGTACCTGACCATACAAATGTTCTTTTGGCTAAATGGGCACACATTTCCACAGACACGCCCCAAATTCTTATGGAAAACCTTCACAGAAGAGTAGAGGATATTATAACCTCACAGAAGTGGGGAGCAATGCCATAATAAAGCCCATGCTTTTGGAATGGAAGGTCCACCGAGTTTGTATAGGTGTGATGGTCAACGCCCTGAAACTTTTGCGAAAGTAGCTGGGTGGTAGGTTTATAGGCAAGTCAAGGAGAGCCAGGTAACATGGACTAGTGGCACTGGTTACTAAAGGTGGACTTGTTCTTCAAGCAAGCTGGTCGTCCTATTCTGTTGCTAGAAGTTTACTCTTGTGGGACTAGAGCATGTGGGAGGAATTCTGACAAAGTTTTTCTACTTGGATCAGAATGTGGCTGCAATAGCAGCAGATAGTGTAAACACGATTGTGTTCATTAGCAATAAAAACAGAATTTTCACCGATGAGTGGAAATATAATTTACATACATTTTGACATCTCCAGAATTTTTTGCTTTTCCCTTGACAATGTTTGAAAATTTAAATACAGATTAACTACTGACACTAAAGATAGACCAGCAACATGAAATGCTCAGCTTGAGCGCTACGACTTCCATTTGTCCCTCTCTCTATTCAGGCCCTACATTACATGAGTGTAAGCTGAGAAATCCTAATAAGATGACCTTTGTAGTGTTTCTGGGGGGGAAAAAAAAACTCTGCTTTATTCCTTGGACTTGACAATGAAATATAAATTAAAGGTCTGAGCTGTTTATACATATGACATATCAGTCACATTAATTTTCTTATAGAAAATGAGACTGCTAAAAAATAAAAAATAAAAAGTCAAAAATGAAAAGGAGCCTGCATTATAAATGTTGCCATTCAATGCCCGCTAACGTCTGATTGGCTTCCTGTGCATGTCCGATCTCCTCTGTAATGCTGTGCTGCTGCCAGAGTTTCTGGATCTTCTTGAAACGCTCCTTGCAGAGGTGAAGGGGGTTCCCCCGTCTAGACAAACACAAGACAGTTCGGTTAGCACAAGCACTGACTATTGTTTATACGACTCTCTCCAAAAATGTAACTGCAGTGTTAATAATACAATACCATTTTATAGCACTTTTTCGCTAGGTACAACAAATAATTACATTTTACTTGTCTGGTGTTTTTATTTTGTCTCTTGCACCCCTTAATGATTTAAGAATGTAAAATAAACTGGACCAAAGCTGTCCTCTAGTTGATAAAGGCTACACTTTCTTACATAGTTTTGCAGCTGTATACCTCAGGAAATGTTTTATAGGCTACTGTTATAACAGTAAAGCAGAAATTCAAGGGGTTGTAAACCCTCTTATTTAAGAAAATAACAAAACATGCTCTACTTACCTGCTCTGTACAAACGTTTTGCACAAAGCAGCCCCAATAACTCTTCTTGTGGGGTGCCCCGCTGGCACTCCAGTCCACTTCTCTTCATTGGGTGCTCCCGGAGAGACGCCTTCCCTGGGGGCACCCGTGCTGGCTCGCGCCCGAGTCCCACTACTGCATCCAATGACACAGACAGCAGGACTCAGCCCTTCCCCCTAGTCACTGGATTTGATTGAAATCAGTGGGAGCCAATGGTTCCTGCTGCTACCAGGTTTTCCATTGAGGAGAGAGTCAGCGGCTAGAGCTGCTGCGCTCGTGCATATCGCTGAATCAGATCGGGCTCAGGTAAGAAAAAGCGGGGGGTCTGAAGGGAGCCGCCACAGCACAGAAGGTTTTTTTTTTTTACCTTAATGCATAGAATGCATTAATATGCAAATCCTTGAGGCGTTGCAACCACTTTCAGGTAAAATTAGTTAAAAGCCCATTACATGATAAAAAAGAGCTGTTTTTGCTGCCAATAAATGCCTTCAGTCTTCATACCTCAATGACGACAATCATCATTACACCCACTTCCTCTGAGCAGAGAGCTGTCATGAACCTGCCCCCTGAAGCGACTTAATCATGTGGCTTAGGGTATTACTGCAGTGAACAGTGCTCATGCGTCATTACATGAGCGCCTTTGCAGCAGCAGGGTCTACCCACTGCTGTCACCGATGGTTATGATGTCATCAAACTGGCCAAAAGACTCTTGGAAAGTAGGTGAGTATATCACCAAATCCAAAAGGCGATTGATGGACTCGTGGCACACAACTGGGATCAAGTTGTGTATAGCAGATCTATCATTTGCCCATGCAGGGCAAAGAAAAAGGGTAATTTAATCTTAATACCAGCAAACTCTGACCTTTCCTCATTCCCACATCGCTTTGGCTGTTGACCAGGAGGAAAAAGCCCTGTTTAAGCTCCAACTCGACTAGTAGGAGGTAACATAAGGCTATCTCTCTCACGCTCTCTTGTGATGAGATCACTCTGCAATAAAAACCCTTGGACGGCATTTGATGATCCTTGGTGTGCTGGCGAATATGTGCGTTTAACATAAAGCTATAGACCTACTTTCCCGGCCCCCAAATGACAATACTAGGCCAATCAATTCCAGTTTGCTGATCAGAACAGAGAGGGAAGCAGCAAAAAAATGCTATGGGCTCTCTACAAAACAACTCGCACAGCCTACATATATGGACCCATCTGGACTGTTGGTTTAAACTGCCATGTTCCCTCTGGTGCTTGGTAGGTGCCAACAGAACAACCACAATCTGCTCATTATAGTGACAGATGCCAGGCGCTAAAGGAAATAAACTGTATCACAGAGTATACACATTTGTGGGTTTCACCTAGTTATCCAATATGATGCCAAAGCCAGCAATATATGATGCAGATTGAAAGGTTATAATACAGATAAAAACAAAGTTTCAGCATGAAGTTTACACAACCTTTGTGAGCTACTTTATGAAGAACCACCACAGTGGTGTATGGTGAGATACCATTAAAACATACCGGAGTCCTTGGTCTGTCTCTCCATAGTCGTCAAGATACGGAGGAGCATAGAAGCAGCCCTTTGTTTTCCCAGCCAAGAAGAGGACCTGACATTCTCTTACTCTGTACAGAGACCATTAAAAAAAAAAATCAATCAAAACAGTGAATTAATGCATGTTGACATTAAAGAGGAGGTCCACCTAAAAAAAAAAAAAAAAAAAATTTAAAAGCCAGCAGCTACAAAATACTGCAGCTGCTGACTTTTAATAAATGGACACTTACCTGCCCCAGGGTCCAGCGATGTCGGCAGCCAAAGCCGATTGGCTCTCGGCTGCTGCCGCCATCCTCGGTGAGGGATTCAGGAAGTGAAGCGTTGCGGAGAGGGAGTGGATGCAAATACTTGTATTATACAGGTACCTGCACCCCCCTCCCCCCTGAAAGGTGCCAAATGTGACACCGGAGGGGTGGAGGGTTGCGAAAGGCGGAGGTTCCATTTTTGTGTGGAACTCCGCTTTAACGTTTATTTAGGTACAATGCCAACATATTTTACAGCACCAAAGGTGATTTAAGTGCAGTTCGGCATTACAAGGCTGGGGAAGCACCAGAAACTGCAAAATAACAAACAGTTTTCATTGAGCAGCCACATCTTGTGTGCCTTAAAGAACAAACGGGTGGATTTACTAAAACTGGAGAGTGCAAAATCTGGTGCAGCTCTGCAGGGTAGCCAATCAGCTGCTAATGTCAGCTTGTTCAATTAAGCTTTTACAAAAAAAAAAAAAGATTTTTGACTTACCGCAAAATCCGTTTCTCATTTGTTCATTGACAGACACGGCGCTTCCTTATTCAGAACCATAGGGTTATATCGCCCCCCTACAGGAGTAGGACACCATACAGAAAAAAGTCTTGGTTACACCCATGGGTAGTCCTAAGTGATATACACCCCACTCTCTGCTATAGGCCTTCAGTTTTGTCACAAGCAGTGTCAGAAGCATTAAAAACTCCATAGAGGGGTGGGTGCTGTATCTGTCAATGAACTCAGAGAAACGGATTTTACAGTAAGTCAAAAATCCTATTTTCTCATTCGTTCATTGACAGACACAACACTTCCTTATTCAGAACCATAAGGATGTCCCAAAGCAGTCCCAAACATGAGGGGTGGGGCAGCCAACAAAAAAACAGGCCAACCAGACAACCCGGAGCTCAATGAGAACAACTGGAGCCCAACCTGAACAGCAAGAAAACCCCTTCATGAGGGAAAAACCCTCTAGACAGCAGCCCGCAGAACCTTGCGGCCAAAAGCCATCTGCAGATGCCAGCACATCCACTTTGTAAAATTTTGTGAAAGTGTGCACCGACCAGGTGGCTGCATTGTACACTTGTGTCACTGACGCCTGATAACGCAAGGCCCAGGAGGGACTCAGCGCCCGAGTAGAGTAGGGAGGGTAGGGAGGAACCCAACCCCTGACCGAATAGGCATGAGTCACCATCTGTCTGATCCATCTAGAAATGGTCGCCGTGGAAGCAGACAGCCCCTCTTTTGGCCCGTCCGCGATAACGAACAGGGAGTATGACACCCTGATCGCCCGAACCGCATCCAAGGTGTGTAAGGCAAATTCCCTCAGATGTTGCGGCCTGGGACACAGGGAAGGCAACACAATGTCTTAATTTAAATGGAAATCAGAAACAACCTTTGGAAGGAATGAAGGACAGGGACGAAAGACCACCTTGTCCTTCTGAATCACCAGGTAGGATAGCGCCGCCAATCCCGACACCCTGCGAGCAGAAGTGATCGCCACCAAGAAGGCCACCTTCTGTGACAGAGTGAGCAAGGAAATTTCCCAAATATTTTCAAACGGAGGCTTCTGTAGAAACAAAAGCACCAGATTCAAGTCCCACGGTGACATGGGAGATCGCACCGGTGGAACCACATGTCGCAACCCCCTGAATGAAGGTACACACCAGGGGGTGCAAAGCCAGGGGGCATTGAAAGAAAACTGCCAAAGCCGACACCTGGTCCTTGATAGTACTCAAGGCCAAATTCTTTTTAACGCCCCTCTGAAGAAAAATCAAATTCCTAGCCACCGAAAAGGAATGTGGGTGAAACCCCACTAACTCATACCATGAAATGTATGCTTTCCACATCCGATGATATACCTTCCTGGAAGTAGACTTCCTAGCTTTGAGTAGTGTGGAATCACCGACGCAGGTAAGCCTCTATCCTTCCAACACCTGGCTTTCAACAGCCAGGTCGTTAAAGCCAGCAACGGTAAAGCAGGGTGGAAGATCGGCCCTTGGGACAGCAGATCCTCCCTGAGAGGCAGCCACCAGACGCACCAGGTCAGCGTACCAGGACCGATGAGGCCAGTCCGGCGCCACTAGAATGATAGGATTTCCTTCGGCCTCAATCCAGTCCTCTTCTCTTCCTGCGTAACAGCTGAGGCAGACGCTTGAGAGGAGGAAAGGCGCAGATCAGACGATACTGGCCCCACGGAGCCACCAGAGCGTCTGAGGCATCTGCCAGAGGGTCCCGAGACCTGGCCACAAACCTCTGCACCTTCCTGTTGACCCGGGATGCCATCAGATCTACCTCTGGAGAGCCCCAACGCAGACATATCTGTTGAAATACCTCCTAATGAAGGGACCACTCCTCTTGGTCCAACACTTGTCGACTGAGGTAATCCGCCTTCCAGTTGTCCACCCCCGGAATGGGGACGGCGGAGATGGCCGGGATGAAATGCTCTGCACAACGGAGAATGCCGGATACTTCCAGGCCCGCTAACATACTCCTTGTTCCTCCCTGGTGGTTGACATAAGCCACCGCCATGGCACTGTCTGACTGGATCCGTATCGGGAGCCCCTGAAGTCTTTCCGTCCAATGATTCAGACAGAGTCTGATCACCCGGAGTTCCAAGACGTTGATAGGTAGCCTGGATTCTTCCAGTGTCCAGAGACCCTGAGCAGAGCTCAGGCCCAGGACTCCCAGCGACCCCTCCCTACCCGGAAAGGCTGGCATCAGTGGTGACCAACGTCCAGTACAGAGGGAGAAAGGATTTCCCCTGCTGAAGAGCCGGGGAACTAAGCCACCAGATCAGGGACCCTTTGGTTCCTTGGCTCAGCCGAATCTAACTGTCCAGAGACCGTGGACATTTGACCCATTTTAACAAGATCTCCTTTTGCATGGGTCTAGTATGTACCTGAGCAAACGGGACCACCTCGAACGTAGACATTATCAGGCCTAGCACACGCATGCAAGTCCGCAGGGAGACCCACCTGCTGGAGAGCAGTAAGCGGGTTGCTGCCTGTAACTTCTGGAGTTCGTCCTGCGGAAGGAACACTCTGGCCAGAGCGGAATCCAGAGTCAGACTCAGATAAACCAATTTCTGAACTGGAATCAGCGCAGACTTTTTGTAATTTTTCAGCCACCCAAAATCTGCCAGTCTGAATAGGAATCTCCACGATGCCCCTCAGGGTTGCTGGGGACTCTGCTCGCAGCAGAAGGTCGTCCAGGTAGCCCAGAACAGCAATTCCCCACTGGCGCGGCAGCGCCAGAACCCGGGGCCAACACCTTGGTGAAGACCCGAAGAGCGGAGGCGAGATCAAAGGGTAACGCCGCAAACTGATAATGCTCCTCTCCCCATAGCAAAACGGAGGAACCGCTGGCGTTGTGCACATATCGGAATGTGCAGGTAGGCATCCTTGATGGTCGATGAAAAGTCCCCTTGATGAAGAGATGCCACCACGGAGCGAATGGACTCCATTCTGAACTTCCGCACCTGTACAAAGCGGTTCAGGGCCTTGAGGGCCAGAATCAGACGTACCGCGTACCCGGTTTTTGGGGGTAGTAAACAGGTTTGAATAAAAATCCTGGAAATGTTCCAACACCGAAACCAGGATAATCAAACTTTGAAGCAACAGGCCTTGTAGCGCGCCCCGGAGGGCTAACAAATGGTCCGGAGACAGACGCAGATTGGATGGAAAAAAATCTGCTTGGGGGACAAGACTGGAACTCGATCCTGCAAACAATCACTTCCTGGACCCACGTGTCGTTTATCAGAGAGGTCAACGGGCCTGGAAACCAGCGAAGACGTCCCCCCACCCGGACTGTGGGTTAGGGCGTCCCTTCATGCCGATGGAGCCTTATCTGGGGGTCTGGAGAACCCCGCTCTCGGTTTGCCCAACCAGGATCGCTTGGAACCTCCCAAGGGGGGGCTTGAAAGACTGAGCCTTTATCAGTGGACCTTGAGGGACGAAAAAACTTTCTGTGTGCCGAGAAGGAAGGACCACGCTTGCGACGTGGCTCCTTCCCCTTTTTTGACTGTGAAAAGTACTCTTCCCCCCACCCATGACATTCCTTAATGATATCATCCAGAGTGGCCCCAAACAAACGATGGCCTTGAAAAGGCAGATCAGCTAGGGCTTTTTTAGAGGCCTGGTCCGCAGTCCAACACTTCAGCCACAAACCCCTGCAGAAGCACTAAGACAGCTTAGAAAGCAAGGGAGCTGCGTCCAAAGAGGCATTGCAGACAAACTGCAGCCCCTGAACCCACTGGTCCGCCAATTCAGTGAAGGCAGGAGGAAACTGATCACCCTCCAAATCGTGGCGCAACAGCTTCGCCCACTCTGTCAGCGTTTGAGACACCAGGGCAATGGCCAGGACCAGCGGAAGCGCCGAACCCGCAATAGTGAACATAGTGCAGCTCAAAGACTCTGCCCTCTTGTCAGCCAGATCTTTAAAAGCCAGAGAGTCTTCAACCGGAATCATGGTAGTTTTGTTCAATCGAGAGACTGGAGGATCCACCACAGGTGGAGTTGTCCAATTCTTGAGAAGACCCTTCTCAAAAGGATAATTCACAGCGAAGCACTTTGGGGCTGAAAAGGGACGTTTTGGACGCTCCCATTCCTTATAGACAAACTTGTCAAAAAAAGGAGAGATAAGGGAACACTTTTGCCGCGTGAGATGGCTTGTGAGTGCCAAATAGGATCGGCAACTCCACCGCAGCCGCATCCCTCCATTTTTAAAATTTCCCACACAGATGCAATCAGTGCGTCCACCAGCGCCTTTTAGTGGGCAGCCAACGGTGCAGAGGAATCATCCACACCATCCAAAAAATCTAGGAGCGGGGCCCCAGACCCAGCAGGGTGGGCCCTGTCCACGGAAGCCTAATCAGATTCAGGATCTGACAAGACAAATGAAGCAGGGGAAGGCAGGGGATGCTTCACGCTAGTCCGCCGCCCAAGAGCCACTTCCACCCAGGAATCAAAGGACTCCAGGGCTGCCGTCAGTGCGTCAACGGATGGCTGGGATCCAGAGGGACCTGCAGCCTCTGATAGGGGGTCAGGTGGGGAAACATGCTCCTGAAACTCCACACCAAGAGCGACCACTGCAAAGGGACACCTCCCATGCCAACATTGGTACCAGGACACCCCACAGCCTGCAGCAGAGAGGGGAAGGGACCTCATCAGACTCGCTATCCCACCAGCGCAGCGATTGCTGCCACACGTGGCGTCCGAGGAAGAGGATAACACAGGAGTGAGCACCGGGTTAAAGGGAGGAGCTTCCACCTGTTAAAAATGCGATCTGGACTACACAATAATGGCCGCCGCTGCCTGAGCACAAAAACCACCAAATCATGGCCGCCGAGCTACACAAACATGGCCGCCAGCCATAAGAAGTCAGCAGGCACTAGGGGGAAAAGACGCTGGCTACAGCAAAATGGCCACACTACACGAGGCTGACACAGACCCCAGGAAAGCCCCTGAAAGAGAGAATGTGGGCACCGGACCACCCAGTGCCTCCCCCCCCCCTAGTAAGCACTGCACCTGGTGGCGCGCACCCCCTGTCCACAGTACTCAACCCCACCCCGCAGGATCCATCCTGGCACCACCCTACCCAATATAGATTAGGGATGGGGAAAGGGGGGCTACCAGGGGACCTCCAGGGACCATCCACCCCAGGAAGAGTGGGTGCAAGGGCGGAGGGAAACCCGCAGGACCGATCGACCCGGGGAGGGGCCCGCGTCCACTGCAAACCCACCAAGGGGAGAGGGGGGACATTTACTCACCATACCAGGACCAGGCAGGCACCGCTCCAGACAGAACCTCCTCGCCACCAAAGTGGGGGGCTGTCGACCATGAGGGAAGCTGTGACTCGAGCCGAGAACTGGTCGTATGCGACCTCGCAAGACGTTTAACTCGCAGGGCCAGCCACCGTCCGGTGGGGCTATGTCGTGGCTGACCTAGCGTTCAGTGGCCAGACTAGGGAGACCACTGGATCAAGTGTCCAGCCCGTCGCCCAGTCCAGCAGTTGATTGCAGATCTCACCGGAAATAATCCAGGAAAACATCAAACAAAAAATACAATTTGCCAGGACTAGAGATCCCAGCAGGGAACTAGGTCCTTACTCCTGACTAGGCAGAAAAAACTGAAGGCCTATAGCAGAGAGGGGGGTGTATATCACTTATGACTGCCCATGGGTGTAGCCAAGTCTTTTTTCTGTATGGTGTCCTACTCCTGTAGGGGGCGATATAACCCTATGGTTCTGAATAAGGAAGCGATGTATCCGTCAATGAACGAATGAGAAATCTGGATACCGATTGGTTTCAATGCAGAGCTGCACCAGATTTTGCACTCTCCAGTTTTAGTAAATCATCCTCAAATTTACTTACAGAGAAGTGTAAACTGCACATACTATCCCTGTACTTTGTAAAACGTGACCCTGTAAAAAAAAACAAAAAACAAAAAAAACAACAGACATATTAAGCAAGCGTACTGACCTGAGGAAGATTCCCATTCCGGATCCACAGGTATACGTGTGCGCAGTGCAGGCCCCTACGTCATCCCCTTCCAGCTCAGTCTGACAGCAGTAACTTTGAGAGCAGAGCATGGCTCCACATACCAGGCACAAAGTGGGGGCTCTGCTCTTATCCCCCCCTGACTTTGGACACCTGGAACCAAAACATTGATGAGTCAGTTTCATATTGATTTCAGTAATCACAGCAGACCATCAATACACCTCACTGGAAGTTTTGTTTATTTACATAATGGAAAGAACTAAACTCTCTTCATTAAACAGGCTGTAGCATCTATTTAATAGAGCCCATACACCTATCAATATTAATGATCATACAATTGATCGTTTAACTGAATGGAAAAATCACAAACCAAAGACCTTAAAAATAGCTTGCAAACTCTGGTACCTAGACTGATCACAAATCACAACATATATGGCCACCATAATACACTAATAACAATAAACCATAACAAGGCAAGAACTAGTGCTAAGTGCAAACTACCTCAGTGAAAGCAACTATTCTGAATTATCCTAAAGCAGTTGTATACCCCGCTTTCACATTTTTACCTACAGGAAAGCCTATAAGGCAGCTTACCTGTAGGTAAAATGAAGATCTCCTAAACCTGTATGGTTGAGATATTCACCTTGCATGCAGCCGCTGACGTCAACAGCACATGCGCCCTTAAGCTCTGCCGGATGCTGCCGGAAAATCAGAGCTCCTTGCCGAAAGAGGACTCATGCGCGGAAGCGAAGTCATCACGGCTCCGGCCACTCAAAGCGCTGGAGCCGCAAACCCAGAGGAAACGCCGAGGGAACATATCATCTCCCTCAGCGGTGACTGGGAGGCAATGCCAGCGCTTCATTCTAAGGTAAGTATTTCATAATGAGCTAGTATGCGGTGCATTTTTTTTAATGTAAACCATAATCAATTTTTAGGACCATGTTTCATGTTTTTTTTTTTTTTTTGACAAGTTCTTTTTATTAGGACTATGTTTCATCCACGATTAAGATAATTATTTTATTGTCGAGTTTGCTGCTGCATGTTCTTTATGCTGCTAAATTTGTTCATAGCATCTAGGCTTTGATGACCTCTAGTCATGAAGGGGTTAAAACAAGTCAGTTACTTACGAGAAATTGGATGCTTGATTGATGAGACTGCTGTAGTCCTCCGGGAGGTTTATCAATTTATTAGACTCTCGTGGAAAGCTAACAGGAACGATAGAACCATTAATTGACAGGGGGAAAAAAAAAAAAAAAAAAAGGAATGAAGACATTAAACTACTTTAATATAATTAGATCTTCACACAAACCTGTACAGAATACTCTGTAAAATAATATCAGTCTGTTACTATCAGATACTCAGCTCTGTATAATCACAGCAGAAATGTCGCCTACCTGATCACCGTCCGTTCACCAGTCACAAATCTTCTCACCTCCTTGTGCTTGCACCAACTTCAAACATAGAAGACAATCTCATTTAGTAAGGGAAGGTATGTGTCAGGTATATAAAGTTTGCATGCATTAAATTTTATTTTTACTTATTTTTTTTACTTTAGCAGTTACTACTACAAAAAAACTATATATATATATATATATATATATATATATATATATATATATATATATATATATATATATATATATATATATATACACACATACATACACACACACATAGGTCTTCCAGAACAGGAGTATCATTGTGTGCATTTTAAAATAGGGTAGGGTTAAAAACATTTTTCTTTTTTTTTGCTGTCTGTTTCCCTGATTTCGGTTCACTTCCTGTCTTAAGGATACAACAGAAGTAAAAGGAAATCTCTTCCACCATTGTCCCCAGAACAGGTGTCCCCCTTAGAAGATTTATGTTGCATTTCCCATCCCGGTCTGTCTTTCTGACAAAGGTCAAATAGAAAAGGTAAATCTACTTAAAACCGTAGTAAACCGCTGGAGAAAAAAATAAAAATAAAAAATCCTGCATGCACATTATGAAATACTTCCCTTAGAACGAAGCCCTTGCAGCGGCGCCTACACACCGCTGAGAAGGCAGACATGTTCCCCCGGCGTTACTTATGGGTTCATGGGCTCCAGCGCTGTGAGTGGCTGGGCCACGATGATGTCACTCCCGCGAATGTGCACGGGAGCCATTCGTTCCGGCAAAAAGCTCTGAAGTTCCGGCGCGATACACTGGACCTTCAAAACGCATGCACCGCTGACGTCAGTGACTGCATGCGCAGTGAATATCTCCTAAATGGTGTTTTATGAGATATTCATTTTACCTACAGGTAAGCCTTACTATAGGCTTACCTGTAGGTAAAAAAAACAAAGCGGGCTTTACTACCACTTTAATGGGGACACTAACAGCAGCAGAAATCTGACACTAGTACCAATCATTCCCTACTCTATTTAACTGCTTGCCGACCAGCCGCCGCAGTTATACTGCGTCAGAATGGCTCGGCTAAGCAAATCGCCGTACTGTAGCGCGATGTCGGAGCTGATGCGCGTGGCAGTTGGCCTCAATGTCCGCTGGCCACCCGCGATAGCTCCAGAGAGCCAGAACGGGGATCTGTCGATGTAAACAAACAGATCCCTGTTCTGTCAGAGGAGGAGAGAGAGAGATTGTCTGTTCCTATTGATAAGGAACAGCAATCTCTCTCTACTCCCAGTCAGTACACTCCCCCCCAGTTATAAACACCTCCCTAGGGAACACTTAACCCCATGATCGCCCCCCTAGTGTTAACCCCTTCCCTGCCAGTGTCATCTATACAGTAATCAAGTCTATTTTTAGTTCTGATCACTGTAATAACGTCACTGGTCCCAAAAAAGTGTCAAAAGTGTCTGATCTGTCCGCGGCAATCCCGCTAATCAGCGTCCTTACTAGTAAAAAAAAAAATTAATAAAAATGCCATAACTATATCCCCTATTTTGTAGACGCTATAACGTTTGCGCAAAATCAATATACGATTATTGCGATTTTTTTTAACCAAAAATATGTAGAATACATATTGGCCTAAACCGATGGACATTTTTTGGGGGGGGGATATTATAGCAAAAAATATTGTTTTTTTTTCTTCAAAATTGTCGGTCTTTTTTTTGTTTATTGCGCAAAAAATAAAAACCGCAGAGGTGATCAAATACCACCAAAAGAAAGCTCTATTTGTTGGAAAAAAGGACCACAATTTTGTTTGGGTACAGCATCGCACAACCACCCAATTCTTAGGCAACGCAGTGCCATATCGCAAAAAATGGCCTGGTCATTAAGGGGGTAAATCCTTCCGGGGCTGAAGTGGCTAAACATATAGGTTTTAGCTATACATACACTTCAATAAAACATTTACACATTGGTAAATACAGAAATTGAAGGTGGGAAAAAAAAACAAAAGATAAGCCAATAGAAGCAATGTTATGAAACAAACTGTAAAAAGTCACACGTATGATGAGGTACAGCAAGCAGAGCAAAGGAAAAGGCCCTCTGTGCAAGGATGACAAATTCCACTGAAAACCCAGCTCCAGACAAAAGGGTTAGAGAAGGGAAGAGTTGGGGCGATTTTCCTGATTGAGACAGGAAAAAATTCAGAAAAGACTGCAACCAATCATCTTTTTTAACTGAAACGTAGCAAGTCGAGATTCTCTGTCAGGTTATTATTACTATTTGTTTCTTCCTCTCCAAGTAACTAAAACTGGAGAGGACCTTGATCCAACAATAAAAAAATGCCAGTGGCTTACCTGTTAATCATGGCCTCTGTCACTTGGGGTTTCTCCTGAAAGATGCTGATCAGGTTGGTGGGAAGTGACAGGTAAGTACACAAGTGTTCAATCTGGCTCAGACCACTCACTAAAATGGTTAAAACGGAATAATATTTATATATTAGAAATCATTATCACCCAACTCACCTTTCACTTCAAACACGGGCAGATTTATATTTTAGTGCAACCTTAACTCTTTAGGGCCTTAAGTCTAGCACACACTATTCCTTTTTTTTTTTCGTGCAACCCAGCAGACTGAACTAAAAAAAAAAAAAAAAAAAAAAAAAAAAAGTGAAGAGCTCAGGAGGAGCCGCTGTACTATGGGATGTTACTACAGCGATCTCCCCCCCGCTGAGCTATTGTGTTCTGACAGCGAGGGGGCTGACCATGATCTTTGACCCTGACTTAACCCAAACATTAACCCTGGCACTGACCTAGATCAAATGTTAATCTAGGTATTTCTCTATTCTTTTACACACAGTTTTGTTTATTTTTCTCCCTACAAGGAGAGAAAGAGATACACTGTATCTCTCCCCGCCATTTAGAGAGAAAGAAAACACAGGGGCGGGCTTCACGGTGACTCATCACTGTGATAGCCAATCAGAGGCTATCACTGTGATGAGGTGACCCGGAGCTCCCAGTTAGACCCTGGTTTCTGTGGTGGGAGTATGCTGTGCAGCACGCTCTCAGCACGAAGACAGATACGCATATAATCGGCACCACGCAAAAAAGGCCAGTCCGATGATGCCACATATATGCGTACTGTCAGTGTGAAGGAGTTAACATTAAATCAGGTTGTAGAACTATGGCCTCCTATTAAAAAGATATGTGCTTCAGCACTTAACCTTAGACTCCTGCAAAGTCCCACAAATACCTGTTAACCCTGTCAGTGAAGTCCACCTCATTCAGCTTCCTCTGATGAGGTGACAATGCTGCTGAACTGCTCCTGAAATCAAGAAGCATTGCCACCTTCAGGCCGGCTGTGCCTGCATGCACTCTAGTGAGATGAGAATATGTTGCAGGGGGTGTGGCTTTCAGGATTGTCACTGCAGATTCATAAATCTGTATGTAGCTAGTCAATCAGCAGTTGACCACACCTAGCCCCACCCACTGCTTTCTGGATTGACAGCACTTCCTTTGTTGCTAAAACCCTCCCACTGTGAGCTGCAGTGTCTGGGAGGGGGAAACAAGTAACACATAAATAAAGAAGGAAGATTTGGCTCATTCAAAGATCGTAAAGTAAGTTTTCTTTTTAATTAACTTCAGGGGGCTTGTGCATTACATAGTAAATCTATTTGGACTGTCATGCACACTCTCTAGGTGTATTTCAACTAACCACAAATTATAATTGAAATCACCCCTTTAGTAAAATCAGATTTGGTGTGGGGTAGTCACAGAACAGAAATAAACATTCTTAGTAAAATGACTATCTGGAAAGTCACTAGCATAATTTCGAACAAGTTGAGTGGAATACCAGGGAAACAAAGGTGACAGGTTTACTGACAGTACTTTAATAAAAAGTTGGAAAACTGGAGACATACCTGGAAGGTCTGTGGGCGGAGGGACACCATTCAAATAATGAAAGAAGACAGCGGAGCACCTCAAGAATGGAAGAACTGCCACTTTTATTGCTCTGTAGAGATGCCATCCTGATGACCACCTTGGCGTGCTTTTAAGCAGAAAGCAAACAACAAAACATAATTTTTTCCTTCAATACATTTTTATTCGCTTTTCAAAAAGACAATTTTTGGATCCAGAAAAATAAACACATACTAAATATGATCAGTCAGATTACAGAGCATTCAGGAGGTTTTAAATATTAAGCCTGTTTTCCTCAAAATCTAGATTGGCCCCATACCTCCCTAGATGTCAGTGAGGCTGCCTATCAGACAGAAAACAGATAGGAAGGTGCCTAGGCTAGACAATATTTACAGATAAAGGAGAATATTGCATATACCATTTAACAGCCTATTAAACTGGATCTACTGTTACTTTTTAGGTTTTTACTGAGGGTAATCTTTGATTGTGGGTATACAGATTTTTTTTTTAAGTGCCTTAACTTCTACCTAGCCCTGTTATTGCTAGGAATGCTTTAGGCTTGGTTTACATATATGCAAATTGGATGCGTTTTCAACTGCATCCAATTCGCATAATAATGTGAACCAGACCGGCTTTCAACGGAGCCATATATATGCGGGCCAGTTGCGGTGCAAATTAAAAAAGGGTCCTGTGCCGTTTTCAGTCCGGTTCAGGTGCGATTTCAGTGTCAATTCTGCGACTGAGCCGCAGAATGGAAACCGCTCCCGACTCTACACCGAAACTGGATCCACATATATGCGAACCCAACCTTAAAGTGGATGTAAATCCAATGTCATCCTTTCTAAACTACTGCCATAGGGGTTATCTATAAGGATATACATATGCCTCCTGCATGTATCTTTACCTGTCAAATGTCTCCCATCTGTCTGTTGTTAGACCCGAAAAACCGCATACTCTGTGGGCGGGTCTGTTGTCTGGAGCTCGGTGGGTGGAGTTGTGATGTCAGTAGACTCCCCACCCACCTCTACACTCCCCTTGTCATAATGTATTTTCTCCTGTGTATTTCTTACACTGAACTTCTGCTATGATCTCTAACATCCAGTGAAAAGACAGGAAAGTAACCACATGACTTCAGCATGCCAAATCATGGTGAGGTGTGGAACAGCTAATCCTTGCAGAGCTGCTGAAGAAAGGAGTGGGGGTGGGAATTAAAAAATAATGCATGTCTTATGCTAGTGCACGAGATATGTAAATCACCTGTCACTCACAGCAGGGGGGAGGATTTGACAAAGTTTTTCTCTGTCAAGTTTTATCTCACTGAACAATAAAAGAGGATTGCTCAGAGATGGATTAACTTTGTGGCAAGACTGGGCTCAAATGATAGGAAATGTTATACTCTACATTATGACATAAAAAAAAAAAAAAAAATTCGGGTTTATATCCACTTTAAGTGTATGTCAAGGAACAAACCTTATTTTTCTAGTTTTAGATAGAGTGGGTTAGGATTAGAACTCACATTGGGTTTTTACGGCTATTTAGGGTTGCGTTGGTGAGTCAGCTCACTTCCTGTTTTGTTGCCAGTGGGATTACCAGGCAGGAAGTGAGGGGAAATCTGCTTCCTGTCTGCTAAAATACTATCATAAGGACAGGAAGTGAGAGGAAACCTCTTTAGCATAGACCCAGACAGTGGTTCCAATTATTCACCATGCATTCCAAAACTAAGAAAAACACTGTGGCTGGACATACATGTTAACCTTATTCTCATATTTTGCTTCCACTGGATCTTGTTTGGTCTTTTCACTAAATGAAAGGCGGTGGGGGTAATACAGATAAAACAGAATTTTTAAACGGCTTATGTAATGGAGTGCAACAGACCTTCCAGTGCACTGGCAGATTGTTCTGTACA
Organism: Aquarana catesbeiana; assembly: GCF_042186555.1. NCBI lineage: Eukaryota > Metazoa > Chordata > Amphibia > Anura > Ranidae > Aquarana > Aquarana catesbeiana. The sequence goes on from NC_133327.1 coordinate 644,681,965, forward strand.
GAGACATCACAGCGTGTTCCTCCTCTCCATCTGAACATTCCTGTTCCATCCCATCTTCCTCTGCAGAAAACAGATTTTCATCACTGAACCGTAAAAAACTTAGAATTAAGTGACTATTGGAAGCTATAAGTTGTATGTCTTGCCTTACTAGCAGCACTTGTACCCAAAGTTCAAATACTTAAGTATCAAATACAGCTCCTGGCCACCTTTTGAAATTTAGACATATTGGGAGAGATTTACCAAACTGGAGCACTCAGAATCTGGTGTAGCTGTCCATGGCAGCCAATCAGCTTCCAACTTCAGCTTGTTCAGTTTTGACAAACCTGGAAGCGGATTGGTTTCTATGCAGAGCCCCACATGATTTTGCACTCTCTAGTTTTAGTAAATGTCCCCTATTGACTTTTCCCTAGTAGGAGGAACGAATAAACCATACTGTTTAATGTTGTATGTATTGGGGAAAAGACAAGGCCAATAGGCTGGATATTCTTGGCTGCAGAGGTACACAGGAGTGGTCTCAAAAACTGTTGCGAGATGTATTCCCTTTGCTGTCAAATATTAAACGCACAATCATGATTTTTGATTTCTGAATTACATTTTTTTACAATTTAGAGCTTTACCTAAACATGAAGTCAGCATTATCTGAACGATATGCGCCATGGTTACAAGGTGAAAGAGATGGAGGTCTCCAGTGGCCAAGCTGTACCCAGAAAAGTCCTGGCACTGTACAGCTGGGAAAGATAGCACCAAGCTGACCTGTACAAAGAAACACACTGTCATCAGGCACATAATACTATACAACGGGAGATACCATTTTACTATATGCATACAACAGAGGTCAAAGTCTCAAAGAAACAATAAAATTACTTTTTTATGGCTGCTGGTAAAAAAAGCAAGCGGAAATCCCCTCTTAGTAGTCATCTGAATCACTGTTCCCAAAGGAAGATAGCTCAGCAATATCTGTTATAGTGGCAAGTTTTGTATTTCTCTATCAATATAGGCAGCATACAGAAAGCAATACAAACCTGACAGGTGTTCTATAACCCCTCAGCACTTTAATCAACCTTTTAACCTCCCTGGCGGTAATCCAGAGTGTGGCTCGGGGTTAAATTTTAGTGCCATTAGCATTAACACCGAGCCACATTCGGAATTGCATTGCAGAATCCTGGTACAACATACTTACCTTGTCACCAGGATCCTGCAATGTCCCCTCGCTGTGTCCTCCACCGGATCCTCCGCCTGATGATCTGTGTGCCGGACTTGGTTCCATGCGAACGTCGCGACGCATGGGAACGGAGCCCGGCGGCAAATTTAAAAAGTACACAAAAAACATAACACATACAGTAACTGTAATCTTACAGATTACATTACTGTATCAAATCATTTCACATCCCTTTTGTCCCTAATGCTTTGTCCAGTGCCCTGCATGCACTTTTATATTATATATATTGTTCTTTCTGCCTGGAAACTTGAGATTGCCCATGGCAACCAAAAAGTGCCCCTTTATGTCAAAAGTGGTTTTAGACCAGCTAGAAAACAGCGATAGTAAATTAGAACACAAGAATTGAGCGATAGTGAATCGTGGGGAAATTAATTTTATTATTATAATATTTTTGAATTATTTAGTTATTATATTATCATTTATGATTTCGTGTTTCAAACTTTGTCATACCCGAGACTAGACTCTTGTTTAGACAGATTTAAGCGAGTTATTACTAAGCATTACAGGTCAACAATATAAAACGCCAAATTTCTATGCGAAACTATGTACCGCTTTGAAACGCAAAAATCTGATAATCATACCACCAGGGAGGTTAAAGAATCTTACAGAAGGGATAGCCAGTTAGCATTTCCCCTCATGGGAAAGTATGCCCATTATCCAATATTGCAAATGTCATCAGTAGAAACCTTGCTTTTTGATATGAATTTTTTTTTATACTACAGGTTGCTGCTGTCTGTTTCCACTTTAATAAAAAGGTGTATAGATAAAATAAGTGGATATCCAAGTCCTTTCTCCAGGTGACTTTTGAAATATTGGAGATATTAAATGCCCAATTTAAGCAGTTTGTTTATGCACACAGCATTCAACGCAACAGTGGATTGGAGTACGCTTCATTGCAGGATATATTCAGGTATGCACATTATGGCACACTTATCTCTGGGTGTGTCCTACTCCACCAATGGGATATGAGCACTCCTGGCTGTCACTATATATATGATCTAATCAGGCATGCAAGAGATGGAATGGTGACATCCCCTATAGAACATTAGTAGCAGACCTTGGGTAAATAGGAACAGCAACAATGTCTATGACTGACTGAAGATCAGGCCACTGGATTTCTCAGGAGATACAGTACAGTGATGAAGCCTGCTGTACTCAACAAATATTACTTAAGGGTAGAATGACCCTTTAAAATCTGTATCGGTTATTAACATTGCATACTCTTACCATTAAATGGAACATGTCAATGTCAAGTATACTCTGTGACTCCTGTCCATCTTCTTGAGGCACAATTGCTGTTATAAAAAACATATGTTAATTAGCATGTCATGGATATGTGTTATACAGCATGTGTTATACAGCACCAATTCTATCCTACAGAAATCTTGTACAATGTAAAAGGGAAAGCTTATTGAAGTGTATCTAAAGCCAACATTTTTTTTTCTGTTTAGGATTTAGTGGGAAATAGCTAGAACTGACATTTTTTTCTACTGCCATCTGGGGAGATTCATCATCTTTGTTTCTCCTGGTGATCATTGTCACTAAGACTAAAAGAGAGAAAATACAAAATTCTGTCACCAGAATAGGAAATCTTCAATGTGAAATTCCTGTGACAGCTGTCTATGAGATGACCATTCCTCAAATTACCAGATGTGTCTGTAGGACAGGAATTAAAGAGCAAACTCCTCAATGGGACAGAGGGCAAGAAAACTTGACAGGAGTTACAACCAATCCCAACTCTGTAAAATCATTTTTTTTTCTTTGGATATACTTTAAAAAGAAAATATATTAGGATTTTTGGTTTATCTGTTAATTTCCTTTCTTGGAGTACCTCACAGGACACAGGTCTTGATGTTTAAGACTGCTTAAGTTATGCTGTCGCTTTCAAGTGAATCGACACTGGCCAAAAGAGGCAAGGGTCTCCCCCCCCTAAAAGGGAAGGGATCTCTGTGATGTACTCCAAAAATATTCTAGTTTCTTAACTGTCCATCAAAGGACACAGAGAACATCATATTATGACTACATGGCATGTCCCAAAACACAACAAGGCAGAAACACAGCAAAAATAGAACTTGGGAAACACCACTACAAATCCGCCTGCAGGACCTTCCATCCAAAATTGTCATCTGCAGAGCTGTGAACATCTACCTGGTAGAACTTAGACCGTGTGAAGGGAAGACTGGGTAGCAGCCTTACAAACTTCAACAACAAAAGCGTGATACTGAATAGCCCAGGAAGAACTGACAATTGGTTGAATTGGTCTTGACTGAGAAAGGAGAAACCTTGCCTTGATACCATAGGCCAGAGAAAAAAAAAGCAGATGGCTCCACCTATAAATAGTACATTGAGAAGCAGCCTGACCCTTACTAGGACCCTCAGGCAGAACAAACAAGGAATCAGACTGTCATAATGAACCTATAGAATTTAGATATACTCGAACAGCTAAATAACATCCAAAATAGTGAAGCACATTTCCTTTGAATCCTTAGGATTAAGACAAAAAGATGGCAATGCAATGTCCCGATTCAGTTGGAACAAAGATACCACCTGAGGTAGGAAAGAGGATGGAGGCCTTTCCACCACCTCATCCTGGTGAAAAACAAGGAAAAGTTGCTTGTAGAAAAGTGTAGCCAACTCCGAGACCCCATGAGGAGATTGGAGAAGCTGCCGAGCCACTCCCAACAGAGAGACGGGCACCTTAAAGAGGGCCTCTCTTCCATGCAGTCTTTATTATTTTTTATTAAACAATACAAGTACAATCCCCCCCCCAACCCTTTTAGAAATACATGCCGTTTTTAGAGCTGAAGTTTGATCCACTTATTTTTAGCCTTCTCCCATTATCAATATGCTAATTAAATTTTATATAAAACCTTTATGTTTTCAATCATACCTTATTTTAAATCTAAGCACACTTTACTTTCATTCAGACTGCCCCAGGTAACGCCCACATGTAAAATTCAATGAATGAAAAAGTTGGGCTAGGGATGATCAGGCTGGGGAGGAAAGAGCTAGATGGTACTGGATATTCTCGAGTCAGAAAATGACAGGCACTAACCGACTTTCTGCAGTTTCTAATGCACATTGTAAGGCGCTCACAGTGTGCAGTGAAATTATAGTAAGCAATTTCAGGAGAGGAGCATGTACAAAGGGACAAGATCGAAGGTAAAGCTGGAGCTCAACTTTAAAGACCGGAACCTCACTCAACAGGACCATTAGGGTCTTATTTAGGGAGAAAACTGTTGGGTCAATAGCAAAAAAGAACTATTTCTCCTCCATGGAAAACTAATCCTCTAATATAAAGAAGCTGGCTACACAATAACATCCATTGCATCAACTTATTATTGGCTACATGGCAGGATACAGCAGTAACACGCTAATGCGTTTCGGCCTCACTCCTGGGATAATTGCTACGTTCCAAAGGCACTTGGAACAGAGCAGCAGTTGCCAGTCTTCCAGGTAATTTGTGGTAGAGCATATTTTCTCTGTTGGACTGTCCAAGAGGTACTGGCGAGCAAACACTCCACTCCAGGGGGATCACACCCCCGGACCTGCAAGAGTACTCTGCCAGCTTGGTCACCGGATACACTGTACCTAGATGACTGATGGCTGCGGGATCCAGCACCATTAGGCAGACAATAAAGGCCATCCCTGCTCTTGCATGCGGTCTCCGGGTACAGTCCCTATTGGCCATTAGGTTGTATTGACAGATCAGGATAAAGCCCTCATCTACCCCTTCAGGGGTAGAAGTAAAACACCAGGAATTCGGGAGCAAGTCCTTACAAGGAAGAGATGGTAGAGACCCTTACACTTAAAAAGCCGTGAGAAGTGTTTCTGTACCACCGTCAAAGGACACACCGTCCAGTGCGCTGCTGCAAACCTGGTCAGTGACTTCAAGCAGTCATCCTAAAAGTTGAAAATAAAACATCTGAATTATGAAAACGCCACAAAGAACATTAAAGAGATCATATATTGAGGATAGTTATCCATTTTTATGTCATCTCAGTTTGGTGGCAAAGGGGACACTTTTTGTTATGCAAATATCATAGCAAAGGCCTTATAAAGTAGATGTAAACACTAAATGACTGACAGTTATAGTTTGCTTAAAGCACAGTGTATCACACACAATTGTTTTTTTTTCAAATAAAATACTTGTTTGAACATTTTTTTTCATCCTTTGTTGCATATGAACACAGTTATCTCCTGCAGCGTCTTTGAAGTCACTTCCAATCTACATGCATGCACAGCAGCAACTGCTGTACATAATATCCCAGGGCGGCTTCCATGATTCTAATAAGGCCTCTTAGACACTTGTGTGCTTGTGTTGTGCTTTGCCAGGGTGAAAAAAGAGCATGAAAACTACTCCATATTAAATCCTATGTAACTGTTCACACTGCAGGTGTGCTGCACTTTGAAAAATCCTGCATGCTCCGTTGACCTACAATGAAGGGTGCCTTTTTGGTGCACTTTTTCAAAAGCGCATAGATGATGTGATTTTCTTCCCTGCAACCAAATTGCTTGATTAGTCCCAAGGAGCTATTGTGTTATCTCGGCGGGGAGAGCAGTTTGTGCGGGGAGCCGTCCCTGCCGGGAGAACACTGATTATTGCTAGCAATAATCACATGACGAAAATCCAAAATGCTGGCTGTACATTAGTCGATCAATGGATTGATTTTGGTACAATAAGCCTTCCCATAGATGGTTCGAATCTTGTCTGGTCCCTGCCGAACCAGCCGAGATTCGAACCACGGCCAGCATGGTCAGGTTAAAGTGATTGTAAACAATCACCTTGTAAAACAACCCGTTCAGTTTAAAATTGAAATGAAAGGCAAAACATTTTTGCATAGATATAAAAAACCATTATAAAATATTTTTTTATAAGTGATCACATCCCCTCTGTTCTCAGCTGCATAAGAGCCGGGGGGAGGAGGAAAAGTCGCAGCACAGTGAGCTTCCCAGTGAATGTCTGTGCATGAGGGGAGGTGTATTTCAGGACAAGTCAGATCATTGGAGGAAAGCATAGAGTTCCCAGCATAGCTAGAGAACTGACCACACTGTGTTCTCCTGCTTAGTGTGGTCAGTTTTTTAAAGGAAAGCAGGGGGACTAGCAGGAACACCAGGGATTTCACATAAAGGAAGCAATACAAAGATAACAGGATACATTCTCATACAAGTACATGGTACAGCAGCCACATATCAGGAATATGAAGTTTTGGGGTAACAAATGCTTTAAGTCTGCCGGCAAATCCTTTTTATGTATAAATATTTAAAATTCACTTAATTTATTAAATTTGGTACTTCTGCAAAGCAATCCTCACCTGTCGACATGGCAAATTTCCAAATAAAGGTCTCTCTTCATCCGTTAATATGCGCTCTAAAAGCAAAAAGAAACCATCATGTAAGTTACCTTGCCACTATGTTAATGCACAAATGCAACTTCAGCCAGACAGTATTAGCCTTACCAATAGTCTGTATTGTATATGCACAGCTGGCCCAGCACATTATAGAGACTCGTTGGTCCTGCTCGTTGGGATGGACGTTAAGTCCCACCTTGTATGTTGCTGTCCCAAACGTTGTCAGCATCTCTTTAATGCTATCGGAGTACGGGTTCCTAAGACGGAGTGGATCAAACATGGCCATCAGCATAATATGTTAATGAACCAATCTTTACAAATTCAGAACTTCAGTAAAAACAAAGATACATACTTTGGCTGGAAGGAAGGCCGGAACCCTTCAGGAATATTCACTTGTCTAGGAGTTTCAGATTCATCTGTAATCAACAGAAAGGAAAATATCTAAAACCTTTAAAATGGTAATTCATTTAAAAATAACAAAAAAAAAAAAACGCTCTCTGCAGTCTCTATACACAATAGCATCACCCTAAGCTGATCAGATTTTAAAACTATGATTCTCTTCCACAAATATACCTGTAGGCCATTCTTGCAATGACAGAAGCCTGCCAGAAAAACTGGAAATGCTTTTTATGGCTCTGCCTTGTCTTCTTACTAGGATGCAGCAGCTAATAGGACAAGTGCCTTAGGAGGGAGCATTGCCCTTTTCCTGAGGGCATATGCTCAAGTCTCGCTCTCTCCAGTTGCACCCACTATGTTTATTCTTGTCAGCAAGAGAGAGAATGCACTCAGGAAAAGCCCCATAGTGCTATGGGGCACTCATCTTAAAGGCTGCTCCATCCTATTGTAGATTGATGCTATTCTGTATAGTGCTTTTTTTGTAAACCTGAACTAACCCATTATTGAAGGAAAGGTAACATTGCAATGTTGAAGGAAGTGAGTGATGGACTGACAGTAAATCTAGTACAGAAGTAAAACCCTCCCTTCTGCTCATGCTTTTGTGCATAAATAAGTGGTCATCAAAGGGGTTCTGAAACGAATACCTACTAGTGACCCCATCTGCACAGTATGTGTTTTGTTGGGGAATTCCATCCACATTCCAAAAACATACTTGTACAGTGCCTTGAAAACGTATTCTTACCCTTTGAAATTTTCTGCATTTTGTCATGTTACATAATTGTGAAGTGGAAGGAAAATGATAAATGTTTTTTAAACGTTTTTACAAATAAATATGTGAAAATTGTGGCGTGCATTTGTATTCAGCCCCCCTGAGTCAATACTTAGAACCACCTTTCCCTGCAATTACAGCTGCAAGTCTTTTTGGTTATGTCTCTACCAGCTTTGCACATCTATAGAGTGACATTTTTCCCATTCTTCTTTTCACAATAGCTCAACCTCTGTCAGAAAGGATAAATGGCGCAAGAACACACAAACAAGCTTGAATGAAGTAATTCACATTAACATAAAGAGTCCAGGATAAAACAGGGAATGTGACCTGAATATGCAAGATCAAAAATGGTAAAAATATATATAGGGACTCTGCAAAAACCGTACAGAGAATAAAAATAATAGTCAATAAGAAATATGTATAGATGATAGTCAATGAAAATATGTAAATCACAGGAATCTGATACTAAGCACCAGCGGCAGCTCACTTGAGAGTGGAAGCAAACAACTCTGAAAAGATAATGTGAAAAAAAGGGCAAGAAGCGCCAATCTAAGTGCAGTATCATTAAAACTTTAATTAGGTTATATAAAAAAAGGGATCTGAAGAAAATGCGGAAGCATTGAAACGTGTCATCTGACACGTCCACACGTCACTTCCGCCCTTTGGCTCCTGGATCAGTGTTTGCGTTCCACGCCTGTCTCCATCCGGTTCCGGTCTACTGCAATGGCTCTGGCTCCTTATGTCCTGGTAGATGCCGGCTCTCCTTGCGGACACTTCCATCTTCATTGCAGCCCAGCACCCACAGCAGGGACCCCACGGACCACCCGTACATCACAGCGCTGACAGCGCCTCCACGTGAACCTGCACTATGCACCTTTTCAACATCTGTGGAGGACGTCCCTGGACCAACCACTTGTCCTTGCTTTTATTAACCCTATCTTTGTGAGTAGCCATTTGGCTGTTGTTTTTTTATATAACCTAATTAAAGTTTTAATGATACTGCACTTAGATTGGCGCTTCTTGCCCTTTTTTTCTCAACCTCTGTCAGATTGGATGAAGCGTGTCTGAACGTCAATTTTCAAGTCTTGCCACAGATTCTCAATTGGATTTAGGTCTGGACTTTGACTGGGCCATTCTAACACATGAATATGCGTTGATTTAACCATTCCATTGTAGCTCTGGCTGTATGTTTAGGGTTGTTGTCCTGCTGGAAGGTGAACCTCCACCTCAGTCTCATATCTTTTGCAGACTCCAACAGGTTTTCTTCTAAGATTGCCCTGTATTTGGCTCAATCTATCTTCCCATCAACTCTGACCAGCTTCCCTGTCCTTGCTGAAGTAAAGCATCCCCACAACATGATGCTGCCACCACCATGTTTCATGGTGGGGATAGTGTGTTCAGGGTGATGTGCAGTGTTAGTTTTCCGCCTCACAAAGCATTCTGCTTTTAGGCCAAAAAGTTCAATAATTGTTTCATCTAACCAGAGCACCTTCTTCCACATGTTTGCTGTGTCCTCCACAAGACTTCCCGCTAACTGCAAACTGGACTTCTTATGGCTTTCAACAATGGCTTTCTTGCCACTCTTCCATAAAGGCCAGATTTGTGGAGTGCACGACTAATAATTGTCCTGTGGACAGATTCTTCCACCCGAGCTACCATGGGCCTCTTGGTTGCTTCCCTGACGAATGCTCTCCTTGCCAGGCCTGTTAGTTTAGGTGGACGGTCATGTCTTGGTAGGTTTGCAGTTGTGCCATACTCTTGCCATTTGATGGATTGAACAGTGCTCCAAGAGATGTTCAAAGCTTGGGATATTTTTTTTATAACCTAACCCTGCTTTAAACTTCTCCACAACTTTACCCCTGACCTGTCTGGTGTATTCCTTGGCCTTCATGATGCTGTTTGTTCACCAAGGTTCTCTAACAAACCTCTGAGGGCTTCACAGAACAGCTGTATTTATACTGAGATTAAATTACACACAGGTGGACTCTATTTACTAATTAGAAGACTTCTGAAGGCAAATGGTTCCACTAGATTTTAGTTAGGGGTATCAGAGTAAAGGGGGCTGAATACAAATGCACGACACACTTTTCAGATATTTTTAAAACGTTTGAAAACCATTTATTATTTTCTTTCCACTTCACAATTATGTGTCCCCTTTGTGTTGGTCTATCACATAAAAGTTCCAATAAACACATTTACAATTTTGTTTGTACCATGACAAAATGTGGAAAACTTCAAGGGGTATGAATACTTTTTCAAGGCACTCTATGTACCTTCTCAATGCAGCAAAGGATTGTATATCAGCTATACAGAAGAAATCCTCTCCACTTCAACTGAACAATGGCTGGATCGAGTGGCCGACATACTTTATTCATACGCAGATTATGCTTTACTGGACTGCCTCCTGTGGGAGGGGATGTGGATGTAAAAAACTCTTACCACACTTACCTGTGCTAATCTTTTCTGCTTCCAGTTCATTTAGGGCTCTGTTCTGCTGCCCGGTAACAGAGATCCATTCTGCTAAGTCTGGCTGATCTGAGAAATCTAGTCTGAAAAGGGAAGATTCAAATAAGCAATTACAGCACCTAATTTGTTTTTGGGAAAAAACTTGCTATTTAGTCTGGCTCACGGAAACTCCATTAATACTTGAATTCAGTTATATTCCAACTGTGCTGACAATTTACAGAGACTGGTTGTCGGGGCAGTGGGAATGTAAAGGCGAATGACCTGAATCACTAGATTTGACCTGCAGCTGACTGAAATGACAAGTCAGAATATTTAGTTCCTCCCAGACAGTGGAAAAGCTAGAATGGGTCTTTTCATCTCTGCTTTCCAAATCAGCAAAGTACAGCCAGGTACAGATGGGCATTTAAGTGAAGGGAGACCTCTTGTCCAATAGCCTTGAAGGTTACAGATCATTGTAAAACATGGTCATAAAAGGGACAAATGCCTTACTAAGAACATCTACTACCCTATATCCCCGAAAATAAGACCTAGTGTGATTTTCGGTGAAGGCTGCAATATAAGCTCTACCCCCCAGATAAGCCCTAGTTAAAGTCCTTGTAGGTCTTTTTTTCAGGGTAGGGCTTATTTTCGGGGAAATAGGGTAGGGCTTATTTGGGGGGTAGGGCTTATTTTGCAGCCATCACCGACAATCACGCTAGGTCTTATTTTCGGGGAAACAGGGTATGTCCTCGGTCAAACTGCCAGACTGCAGAGATCCATCCCAATTGCCTACCTATTAGAAAGCTTGTACAACAGTAACAAGGGACACTTAACAATCAGAAGTAATTTCACCCATAGGGACATCATACATGATCGGTTTCTTGCCCAACCATTGCAAGTTTTGATTCATTTGGACCATGTATGGCCAACCCTATATGGCCATACTGGTATAAATATATTGAACAAGTCACTCCAATAAGAATTGTGGGACCTGTCATTTCAAAATAGCAAATAGGCACAGAGAAAGTAAAACAAAAAAAAAAAATTAAGCAAGCAGGGACAATTGGTGTTCTTAAAAACACAAAAAGGTAGGTTAATATCTGGTTAACCAGTTGCCAACCGCCCTATAGCAATTTTACTGCTACAGGGTGGCCGCTGTGCCGCAGGATCACACACATTATATATATATATTTTTTTTCCCCCCTGCACTACCGGGTAGCGAGCGCGAATGTCTGCTGGCTCGCTCCCACCATGATTATGCATAGAGGGAGCTGATAGGCGGGTACTGTAGACTCAATACAGGGACAGGAACAAGGATCCATGTCTTCCCCTAGTTAAAGCACACCCCACAAAAACACAGGCTAGACATTAACCCCTTCCCAGCCAGTGTCATTAGTACAGTGACAGTGCATATTTTTTAGCAGATATGGTACAGGGGGGGTTGGTATATGAAAAGCAGGAAGGATCCCAATAGTGTAATATCGTTTAACCGTCCCTACGCGTGACGTCACACCTCACGTGACTTCATCAGGGGATCCCCTGATGAAGTCACGTGAGGTGTGACGTCACGCGTAGGGACGAGACAGGCTGCAGATATTGATAGAGGCATACGAGCTCGCCACTCGTCGGATGCAAATTGCTGTTGTCAATTTTTAATGTGAGTACCTGTTATTTTTAAATAAAACTTACTTGGTCAAACGATATTACACTATTGGGATCCTTCCTGCTTTTCATATACCAACCCCCCCGTACCATATCTGAGGGAACCAGATCTCGGATCTAGGACGGTGAGGTATGCGCTGGAGCCCCTAGGTGGACACCCCAAAGGCTTAAATGATCACATGCGCTTGCCCTATAACCTTAAGGTAAGGGGCCATTGCTCACCTGTGTGTATGCACATGAAGACACTTATGATGTTATCCATGCTGAGCACTTTAACTGCAACGGCCGCATGCTAAACCGTTGCTGTCACATATTCTAGTTGCATCAAGGACTGTCCGTGTTAGCACTGTTTTGCACTTTACTCTTTGGGACATTTATGGTTTACTTTGTCGGATGCTCTTGCACATTTGTCACTTTGTATAGAATACTGGGCATAGACCCTTTTGATTTGAATACTCCATTGCACTTTGTCACTTTGTTTGAGCATTGTTTGCACGCATTTTTATTATTTTTATTTATATGTATTGCACCTTATGATTAACGTTGTTTATTGCAAGGTTCACCAAATTGCAGGTGGTTATACCTATATTCATTTATTCTCACGGCCGGATTATATTTATTTATTATTTATTGCATCAGTTAATTTTGCTGTGTAGTGTCACGTATCACGTTTTAAATCAATACCTACCTTCATTTTTGTTCTTGTTGAAAATTTATGATGTGACACTGAGATTTCTTTTATGCACAATTTTTGACACATGTTCATATAGTGCGGATTAGCGCTGCACCACATATCTATATTTATTACTTTGAAGGTCAGGTGTGTACCCGTATCGGTGCTAGCAGCTGTTCCAGCTCCAGCTGTCTTCCATATTTGATAGCGCGGGAATAACCTTATTATTTATGAAGAAATTAGTTTTACATTTTTGTATTGGATGTGTTTAATGGCAGAAAGTAAAAGGTGTACTTACCGGTATATATTTTCAAAATTGTCGGTCTTTTATTAATAGCGCAAAAAATAAAAAAGCGCAGTGGCGATCAAAATACCACCAAAACTTTGCTCTATTTGTGGGGAAAAAAAAACATTTTTTTTTTGGGGTACAGTGTCACACGACCGCACAATTGTCAATTAAAGCAACGCAGTGCCGTATGGCAAAAAATGACCTGGTCATGAAGGTGGTAAATCTTCCAGAGCTGAAGTGGCTAAAGAGTAAGTCCAGATAAATCCTAACTATACTTAAAGAGTGACACCACTTTTGTTTGGAAAACAATCATTCCCCTCCGGGTGATCCATTTACATTGCAAGGATTTGAACAAACTGCTACCTTTTGCCATTCTAAAGAGATCACTGTGTGTTGCTCTGTGTCCATGTGGAAAGTGAATCTAATGGGAGTGGTTTCATAACCACTTGCCCTCCGGAAGATTTAACCCCCCTTCATGACCAGGCCATTTTTTGCTATACGGCACTGTTACTTTAACTACCAATTGCGCGGTCACGCAACGCTGTACATAAATTACATTTACGTCCTTCTGCCCCCCCCCCCCCCCCCCCCCTACAAATAGAGCTTTCTTTTGGTGGTATTTGATCACCACTGGGTTTTGTTTTTTTTTGCGCTATAAACAAACAAATGACCAACCATTTTGAAAAAACAAACAAAAGAAACCCCAAAACAATTGTGTTTACTTTCTGCTATAAAACACTCAATAAAAAAAATAATGTAATGTAAATCAAATTTCTTCATAAATTTAGCCCAATATGTATTCTGCTACATATAACAAAAATCACAATAACCGTATATTGATTGGTTTGCGCAAAAGCTATAATGTCTACAAACTATGGGATATACACACACTGGAATTTTAATTTATTTAATTTTTACTAGTAATGGCAGCAATCAGCAACTTATAGCGGGACTGCGATATTGCAGCTGACAATCGGACACAGACACTTTTTAAACTTTGTGGGAACCAGTGACACTAATACAGTGACCAGTGCTAAAAATATGCACTGTCACTGTACTGACACCGGCTGGGAAGGGGTTAAACATCTAGGGCGATTAAAGGGTTAAATGTTTGCCTAACTAGTGTTTTGTGTGTACAGTGTGGTGCTTTGCAGGGAAACAAAATCCAGCAATCCCCACTGACAGCACAGAGCTCTTCCTTTCTCCTCCACGATCAGTGGGTACCGGTGGACATCCATTGACCGGAATCCACTAATCACAGCAGAAGCGGTGGGTGCGCCCCCTACCCGGAAGTGCCGGATCACGCACTAGGTAGGAGAGCCATTCTGCCACCGTATAACCGTGTTATGTGGTTGGCAAGTAGATAATCAATCAGCTGCTATACTTGCAAGGCTTTAATGAGGAAAGTGGCAGGGTCTGCATCCCTTTAAATGTATCTCACCAAAAATTATGCCTGAAATCCAACTTGTATCTTATTGCAGACTTCTGGGAAAATCAGTGAGCCAATCACAGAAGCAAGAAATTAAATATATGGGGGCGGGGCATACTGTGTAGAGAACACCTCTAGGTAGCCATATTGCATTACATTTTACAGAAAATTACAGCACTGCAGATTGATAAGGAAAGGTAATTAAAAAAAAACATTCAATTACAATGACTTGAGTCGCAATTGTATATGCTATATATTTTTCCCTGCATGGAAGTGGAGTTAACCTTTGAATCTGCTCCCACTTACATTCTAAGCCTATCCTATTCTTATCACCCTGTAAAGAAAAGATGTCTATACATACCTATGCTGAGGGCGCTCGGATGTGGGCACATGATCGGCTTCCAGCGCTGGCTTCAGTGTAGAGGAGGGACAGCCAGCCCCATAGTAAGCCTATGGGTGATGCCACCACATAAGCTCTGCAGTTGTTGTTGGCAAGCTCACCTCTTCACTGAAGCCAGCCGCTGGGAAGAACATGTGACCAGAGCTCCCTCAGCATAAATGAGTATAGACATCTTTCCTTTACAGTGTAGTTAGGACAGGCTTAGAATGGGGATAGGAGCAGGTTTAAGAATACTTAGGATTTCACTGCGTTTCTACTTTAAGGTAATGTATATAGTTGTTTTTCAGTCTAATGAAGGATTTAAAAATCGCTATTAATAAATACTCCTACAAGTAAAAAGACCTAAAAACTATTATCTTCCTATAGTTCACTGTTCACGTGGTTGGAAATAACTAGGATCAAAATAATTCCATCATACTAACATGTTTCAGGCACTGGGAACAATAGGCGTAAGGTGTCTGGCCCAGCTCATTAGTAGAGCAATCAGGGTGCATTCACATTTTAGCTGAGTGCCTTTGGTCGTTTTGCAGGCTTTTTAGTGTCTGTAAAGGCCTTTTTGCAAGCGTCTAAAGCTTGAGCATTTTTTTTTAGCGAATAGAAAGCTGGTTAATAGGAGGGAAAAACCTTGTGGTATGTGTGTTTTTACGTGTGTTCTTCAGGTGCCTCAAATAAAGCCCACCGGGGCCAAAAACACTTGAAGCTTGCAGCACAGAAGAAGCGGATTACCTTTTGGAGCTTATATCCAGAAATCCAAACGAAGTGAAGAATACTCCACCGCTCAGGTAGGTCTCGGCTGGTAGACAAATGAAAGGATTCTGATCCTCCAAAAGAAAAGAGCCCCAGGTGCTGGCTAATGCTGAGACGAGCAGAAATAAACAAAGTAATCTGGATGGCCGCACACCGGATGAGATAACAAGTGCCTTTATTGATAAAAACTGGATCATGGAATACACAGGACACTACAGCAGGAACGTACAGGAATCAGCCAACGCGTTTCACACTTAAGCCAAGTGCTTATTCATAGCTGCTATAACAGCTATGAATAAGCACTTGGCATAAGTGTGAAACGCGTTAGCTGATTCCTGTATGTTCCTGCTGTAGTGTCCTGTGTATTCCATGATCCAGTTTTTATCAATAAAGGCACTTGTTATCTTGTCCGGTGTGCGGCCATCCAGATTACTTTGTTTATTTCTACCTTTTGGAGCTACAAGAGACTACACTCAGGTGTGAACGGACATAAATAAAAACCATGGTATTTTGGAGCTCTGGGCTATAAAACGCTCAGGTGCGAGCAGGGCCTGAGTAGGCTGGAGGGAACAAAGCACTTATAAAGCTGCAGAATGAATCCAAATAATTTTGTCAACTAAACAATGCACATTTATGTATTTCAGTCGCCTGGAGTTTCAGCGTAAAGTAGAACTATAGGCAAAAGTTTTTTTTTTTTCATTTTGAATGGAGTTAGGGAGTGTTAGACCCCTGCCAGATTATTATTATTATTTTTTTTTTTTGCTGTGTCCCATTGGGAAGATTTCCCTTTACTTCCTGTCTCATTGCCAAACAGGAAGTGGGAGGAAATTAAGGGCATTCCTTGGGGACCCCCAGCTCACCAGAACTAGTGTCCCCTTTGGAAGATTTCCCCTCTATGGACTTTTCTGGGGACAACTCAAAATGTGATTTTATTCTACTTTCACTTTCAATGATAATGGTAAACAGGACAAATAGAGAGGGCGAGTCTCCTTAACAGGGGACCTACAGTATCTCACAAAAGTGAGTACACCCCTCACATTTTTGTAAATACTATATCTCTTCATGTGACAGCACTGAAGAAATTACACTTT